>NW_021154895.1:0-463 GCF_002837175.3 Physeter macrocephalus | reverse complement strand
ACAGAGGGAAGCCAGTCGTCGCGCGTTGACAAGAAGCAGCAGCTGCGCCTCTAACTGGTACAGCTGTTCGTCTTCCTTTTCCTTCGCCACTGCATCCATGCTGCTGTCGCTATTTCTGCTGTCTGTGGAGGAGCAGCAGCATGCGGTGGCGGCATGCAGGTGGCGAGGCCCCATGGCGCTGCAGCAGCAGCAGCAACGCCCCACACACACAGAGAGGACAGCGAGACTTCTGCAGGGCGCCAGAAGCTCGGGAAGCAGAAAATAAAAGGAGGGAAGAGAAGGACAAAACAGCAGCAGCCGAACAGCAGCAGGTGCAGACAGCGCGGAGACTCCTCCTGTGCGATTAACAGCAAAAGCTGCTGTGCTGCTATGAGAAAAGGAGGACGGCGCGGGACACACGCTGACCGCAGTATATAGCGATGCATGCGCATATGAAAAAATAGGGCGACCGCAGTATATAGCG
>NW_021154894.1:1931-2248 GCF_002837175.3 Physeter macrocephalus | reverse complement strand
AATATTATATGAATTGCTTTCGAAAGATATACTGTGACACCACTAGTGTCATATTTACATGCACATATTGTATGCTGACTACTATATATTTACATTGTATTTTCGTTCATAAGAGCGCCGTCTGCGGATTTACATGTATACACGTTACATGTCTGAATATACACATTATACATTTGCACACGTCACCCTGTATGACACCTGATGGTACAGCTGACTCGACTGCCAGCGCCACATGCAGCGGAGGGCCACACCTTCCTGTCTTTTGCCTGTGTGTTCCCGCATGTCTACGTATTCGAAGCTACACAGTGTTATGTACT
>NW_021154894.1:0-643 GCF_002837175.3 Physeter macrocephalus | reverse complement strand
GAAGCAGCAGCACCCCGAAGATAAGAAGACCACAGCATATCTGTGCAGTCCGCTTGGGCCACTCTCAGTAGCCCTGTATCTCCCGCAGCAACAGCGGCGAGAAAGCTGCACTTACAGCAGCGCGCGAGCAGCAGCCCACAAACATATATATATATATATATATATATATATATATATGTGAGCGAGTATAACTGCATAGGGCATGCATACATAAGCATCGCATGTGTGTATTGAATTTGTGACACCGAGCAGCAAAAGTCCACCAACGAATAGGCGCCATTGCGGAAGCCAAAGTGCCTTCCTTGATTCACGCAAATATGTCTGTACAGCAAACACTCCTGCTCCATATGGACCTTGCAACTGCAGGGTAAGAGGAGGTCACATGCTGACGCTGCAGAAACACACTGCTCCTGCATCCGTCTTTTTGCATTGTGCCTAGACCTACAAATATGTGCGGGGTAGTCTACATATGAAACACCCCACCATTCTGCACGAGTCCAAGGCTTCTTCTGTGTTTGCTGTTTCTGCCACTTCAGCGACCACGCACAGAGTTTCTATTATGCCATGGCTCTCTTTAGTCACCGAAAAAAGGAGACGGCCTCTGCAAGCGGATGTGCGTGGCAAATGAGATGCTGATGAACGT
>NW_021154893.1:1665-2248 GCF_002837175.3 Physeter macrocephalus | reverse complement strand
CTGGTCCCATCTCTTGGTCTGTGCCTCATCTGCATCATCACTGTCCCCACTGGAACCCCTGGGGTGTTGTCTGAGTGAGAGTCCCCTGGTGCCCTTGCTCTCCTCCCCTCCTCCTGCTGGTTGGGGCGGGAACTGCTTGCTGTGTGGTCTCTACTCCTGAGGCACGAAGGACCCCGTAGCATGGACCTGCAGAGTGTGGGATGTGGTCCCAAGAGCATGGGGCCCACATAGGACACAACATCGGGGCGTGACAAGTGCTAGGGCTGCTTCATCACTGACAGGGAATGTTGCCAAGATCCTGCTTGGGAAGGCGTGGTGGGTGTCCTGGCACCCTAGAGGCCCCATTCCTATCCTGGAGCTTGGAGAGTGCATCCCCATGGGCTCCAGATTCACCTCATATCTCAGCCATATCACTCTGTCCAGTCTTGAACTCAGAAAAACGAGCTCTCTTGTCCACAACATAGGCCTGGTCCTGTTGGTATTAGGATTCTTTAATTTAGGCATCCTGGGCTAGCAGCTCTTTTTAGGCCTGAGAAGGAACAGCTCAGGAGTGTACAACAATTTCAGATGAAACTAATATTCA
>NW_021154893.1:0-455 GCF_002837175.3 Physeter macrocephalus | reverse complement strand
CCGTCTACGGCCATACCACCCTGAACGCGCCCGATCTCGTCTGATCTCGGAAGCTAAGCAGGGTCGGGTTAGTACCTGTTTAGTACTTGGGAGACCGCCTGGGAATACCGGGTGCTGTAGGCTTTTTGCCTCCCGCCCCGCCTTCTCCTTTAGTCGCCCGCGGCCGAGGCCGCCTCCGCCTCCGCCGGGCACCGCTGCAGGCCCCACCTCCTCAGGCCCCTCCCACCACAGCGCGCGCCGGAGGGGGCGCTCCCCGCCTGCCTGGCCGGGGCCAGGCGGCCAGAAGGTGGCCCTGGAAGGCAGTGGCACACCAGACGCTCCGGGGTTGGCTGGCCCGGACCCAGACTCCGCCGCAGGGCCGGGGCCAAGATACACGCCCATGAGTGGAAGTAGCTCTGTTTTTTAAATGTTTTAGGAAACACCATACACTTCTCCAGAGTGACCGTTTGCAGTTT
>NW_021154892.1:0-2248 GCF_002837175.3 Physeter macrocephalus | reverse complement strand
CAGAGGCGGAAGAGACTTCACCAAACATGCTGCCGCTGCCGCACAAGATAATCATCTTTGCCGCTTCTGCTGCTGCCGCTGCTGCTGCTGCCGCTTCTGCCGCTTCTGCCGCTGCTGCTGCTGCTGCCGCTTCTGCTGCTGCCGCTTCTGCTGCTGCCGCTTCTGCTGCTGCCGCTTCTGCTGCTGCCGCTTCTGCTGCTGCCGCTTCTGCTGCTGCCGCTTCTGCTGCTGCCGCTTCTGCTGCTGCCGCTTCTGCTGCTGCCGCTTCTGCTGCTGCCGCTTCTGCTGCTGCCGCTTCTGCTGCTGCCGCTTCTGCTGCTGCCGCTTCTGCTGCTGCCGCTTCTGCTGCTGCCGCTTCTGCTGCTGCCGCTTCTGCTGCTGCCGCTTCTGCTGCTGCCGCTTCTGCTGCTGCCGCTTCTGCTGCTGCCGCTTCTGCTGCTGCCGCTTCTGCTGCTGCCGCTTCTGCTGCTGCCGCTTCTGCTGCTGCCGCTTCTGCTGCTGCCGCTTCTGCTGCTGCCGCTTCTGCTGCTGCCGCTTCTGCTGCTGCCGCTTCTGCTGCTGCCGCTTCTGCTGCTGCCGCTTCTGCTGCTGCCGCTTCTGCTGCTGCCGCTTCTGCTGCTGCCGCTTCTGCTGCTGCCGCTTCTGCTGCTGCCGCTTCTGCTGCTGCCGCTTCTGCTGCTGCCGCTTCTGCTGCTGCCGCTTCTGCTGCTGCCGCTTCTGCTGCTGCCGCTTCTGCTGCTGCCGCTTCTGCTGCTGCCGCTTCTGCTGCTGCCGCTTCTGCTGCTGCCGCTTCTGCTGCTGCCGCTTCTGCTGCTGCCGCTTCTGCTGCTGCCGCTTCTGCTGCTGCCGCTTCTGCTGCTGCCGCTTCTGCTGCTGCCGCTTCTGCTGCTGCCGCTTCTGCTGCTGCCGCTTCTGCTGCTGCCGCTTCTGCTGCTGCCGCTTCTGCTGCTGCCGCTTCTGCTGCTGCCGCTTCTGCTGCTGCCGCTTCTGCTGCTGCCGCTTCTGCTGCTGCCGCTTCTGCTGCTGCCGCTTCTGCTGCTGCCGCTTCTGCTGCTGCCGCTTCTGCTGCTGCCGCTTCTGCTGCTGCCGCTTCTGCTGCTGCCGCTTCTGCTGCTGCCGCTTCTGCTGCTGCCGCTTCTGCTGCTGCCGCTTCTGCTGCTGCCGCTTCTGCTGCTGCCGCTTCTGCTGCTGCCGCTTCTGCTGCTGCCGCTTCTGCTGCTGCCGCTTCTGCTGCTGCCGCTTCTGCTGCTGCCGCTTCTGCTGCTGCCGCTTCTGCTGCTGCCGCTTCTGCTGCTGCCGCTTCTGCTGCTGCCGCTTCTGCTGCTGCCGCTTCTGCTGCTGCCGCTTCTGCTGCTGCCGCTTCTGCTGCTGCCGCTTCTGCTGCTGCCGCTTCTGCTGCTGCCGCTTCTGCTGCTGCCGCTTCTGCTGCTGCCGCTTCTGCTGCTGCCGCTTCTGCTGCTGCCGCTTCTGCTGCTGCCGCTTCTGCTGCTGCCGCTTCTGCTGCTGCCGCTTCTGCTGCTGCCGCTTCTGCTGCTGCCGCTTCTGCTGCTGCCGCTTCTGCTGCTGCCGCTTCTGCTGCTGCCGCTTCTGCTGCTGCCGCTTCTGCTGCTGCCGCTTCTGCTGCTGCCGCTTCTGCTGCTGCCGCTTCTGCTGCTGCCGCTTCTGCTGCTGCCGCTTCTGCTGCTGCCGCTTCTGCTGCTGCCGCTTCTGCTGCTGCCGCTTCTGCTGCTGCCGCTTCTGCTGCTGCCGCTTCTGCTGCTGCCGCTTCTGCTGCTGCCGCTTCTGCTGCTGCCGCTTCTGCTGCTGCCGCTTCTGCTGCTGCCGCTTCTGCTGCTGCCGCTTCTGCTGCTGCCGCTTCTGCTGCTGCCGCTTCTGCTGCTGCCGCTTCTGCTGCTGCCGCTTCTGCTGCTGCCGCTTCTGCTGCTGCCGCTTCTGCTGCTGCCGCTTCTGCTGCTGCCGCTTCTGCTGCTGCCGCTTCTGCTGCTGCCGCTTCTGCTGCTGCCGCTTCTGCTGCTGCCGCTTCTGCTGCTGCCGCTTCTGCTGCTGCCGCTTCTGCTGCTGCCGCTTCTGCTGCTGCCGCTTCTGAGCAATAACTCATTGAGTGTGGCGCATATACATGTGTTCCTTCACGGCCAAGTGCAACGGGAAAACTTGTTGTTCTGCACACTTTTGTGCTGTCGAGCGAGGGGTGAGGTTGTGGAGGTGCGACATTCGCAGTTACTTGCTGTGCTTTTTCTGGCGCGTTCAG
>NW_021154891.1:1951-2248 GCF_002837175.3 Physeter macrocephalus | reverse complement strand
ATGCTTGTTCTGTGCGTACTGACGACGTTGGTAATATTCTGAAGATCTATCTATATATGCGTACACATACACGTCAACGACGGACAGTGGTACACGTGCATGAAAATGTAATATCGACATGTAAAAATAAGCATTTTTGCACTTAGGTGCACCTACTGTAGTGGAAAAAAATGTACGCGGGAGGTACCCATCTGCATGTATACGTGCGCACCTTCACGTTTTCCTGTATGTATACGGACATGTAGTGTGGAGGTTGATATATATATATATATATACATATATATATATATATATATA
>NW_021154891.1:0-170 GCF_002837175.3 Physeter macrocephalus | reverse complement strand
GACCCTGAAGCCTGCTCTCACCCGTACTACGACCACTGCAAGCATGCTATAGTGAGCTCCCTAGCAGACGAGTTTTTCTTATTTAA
This sequence comes from Physeter macrocephalus, assembly GCF_002837175.3. NCBI lineage: Eukaryota > Metazoa > Chordata > Mammalia > Artiodactyla > Physeteridae > Physeter > Physeter macrocephalus. The sequence goes on along the minus strand of NW_021154891.1, from coordinate 84 downwards.
AGGCGCAGCTACCCCTTTCTGCCTGCAGCCTGTGTGGATCTCATTGTGTCTGCACGTGCCGAAGTGGTTTTTCCTCGGGCGGAA
>NW_021154890.1:1697-2248 GCF_002837175.3 Physeter macrocephalus | reverse complement strand
ACGTGAATACCTCCATATATATACTGACATACACGTGGATAGCACTATAATTATACGTATGTACGTGGGTAGCCCTATACATAGACGTGTATCCGTGGGTCTATAGTGACGCATTTACATATATTACCCGTAACGTACGTAAAGACCTACACAGATATATTGACATACACGTGGATAGCACTATACGTATACACGTGGATCTATAGTGACGAATTTATATATATTACCCGTAACGTACGTAAAGACCTACACAGATATATTGACATACACGTGGATAGCACTATACGTATACACGTGGATCTATAGTGACGAATTTATATATATTACCCGTAACGTACGTAAAGACCTACACAGATATATTGACATACACGTGGATAGCACTATACGTATACACGTGGATCTATAGTGACGAATTTATATATATTACCCGTAACGTACGTAAAGACCTACACAGATATATTGACATACACGTGGATAGCACTATACGTATACACGTGGATCTATAGTGACGAATTTATATATATTACCCGTAACGTACGTAAAGACCTCCA
>NW_021154890.1:0-319 GCF_002837175.3 Physeter macrocephalus | reverse complement strand
CAATGATGAGGAGGGGAACAGAGAGACAGAGTGACTACTCGTCTCTGCTGCTCACACACACATATGATGTATACTCTCAGAATTCGCACCCGGGGACACAGCTGCGTGTGTGGCGTCTTCGTATGAGGCGACAAATAAGACAGCTGTACGTGGTATACGCATACATATACAAGATAAGTGTATGTGGTATGGGTATACAGATACGCATATAAGACAAGTGTATGTCGTGTGAACATATACATATAAGACAAGTGTATGTGGTATACACATGCACATATAAAATAAGTGTATGTGGTATGGGTATACAGATACGCACATA
>NW_021154888.1:2052-2248 GCF_002837175.3 Physeter macrocephalus | reverse complement strand
AACAGCAGCAGCAGCAGCTGCAGCCCCACACCCGGAGTACGAAGCCGCAGCTCTCCACGGGACTGCAGCAGCAGCAGCAAGTGAGCAGCAAACTTCTTCCTTCTGCTGCATCTGGGAAGTCTTTCTCTTCGGGGGGTGGCCGCGGAGCTCCATGGAAGCAGCAGCTGGGAGGGGCTGGACAGCCACAGGCGCGATC
>NW_021154888.1:0-210 GCF_002837175.3 Physeter macrocephalus | reverse complement strand
AGTGGGTGGAGGGAGAGCAGCAGCAGCAGGCGGCGGAGGAGAAGCCGGGCCCACTGCATTATGCCTCGAATCGTCTTTATTATTTTCTTTTGAATTTTGCTGCGCATGCAGTGGATGCAGCACTGGTATATTCACCTCAGGAAGTCCTCAAGAGACAAGCCAAAGTGAAGGGCGGAGCCTCCAACGTGCTGCCCTATGTTGGCCTTCAGC
>NW_021154887.1:2058-2248 GCF_002837175.3 Physeter macrocephalus | reverse complement strand
TTCTAAACACTGCAGCATCTCTTCTCTGCTGCTCCCCGCGTCTTCTTCAAGATGTCGTCAACCAATTCGTCTGTACGCAGACTCCGACCAAAAGCCATAGCTACGTTCGCACACGATACGCGTATACACGTGTACACACTCATCTCGATACTTGCACCTCTCCAGCAAGCGAACGAAATCTTCCTGATGC
>NW_021154887.1:0-403 GCF_002837175.3 Physeter macrocephalus | reverse complement strand
AGCAGCAGTGGAACGCACAGAAGTGAACTCCCTCAACACTACTATTATTCTGCCGGGAGCACAGCACCGCAGCAGTCGGAAGACAGCAACATGAAGAATCACAGCAGCAGCAGCTGCAGGACGTGTAACACAAAGAAGCCTCTTTCTGTCTGCAGCAAAAGGGGTTACACGCCTTCAAAGTTGTTTCTCTTCCGGCAACCCCACTCCCATGTGACTGCTGCTGCAGCTGCTGCTGTGTTGCTCTTCGTGCTGCTGCTGCTGCTGCGTTTGCCTGCTACTATGCTGCGTGCCCTCGCGATCCCTCCTACTGCTGCAGCAATGCTGCTGCTGCTGCAGCACCATCACCACTGCCAGGTAAGACCGTTTTTCAACCGCCGTTTTTGAGTCGTGTGCGGCTGCAGAG
>NW_021154886.1:1596-2248 GCF_002837175.3 Physeter macrocephalus | reverse complement strand
AGCAGCAGGGCACGCAGCAGCAGGGCAAGCAGCCGCAACGCAGCAAAAGCCCCAGTTGCACTGGATCCAGGAGTCTTCGGCGCAGCATTTGAAGGGCAGCCAAACCACCATCTGCGAAGCCATCACTGCAACAGCAGAGAGCCGCAATAAAGGAACGTCGAACGCGAACAGTGGAACAGCAGTAGTAGTAGGATAGTGCAACAGCTTTAGTAGCAGCAGAATGAGCAGCAGACAACGCAGCCTGCGACAGCACCATCAGAAGCAGCGGCTACTGGTATAGTGAGGAAAAGAAGCGGTTGCCCGCCCTCAGCTAAAGCAGGAAAGCAAACGTAGTTGCGATTTCAGCAGCGAAGTCAACCACGCGGTGATGACCTCGCTGCACCAGCAGACGACCTGATACTGCTGCTTAGGCGGGCGTTCTTTCCGACTGGACTGACGCATTCGTGTGGGGAACCATTCTTGTAAGTGAGAAAGTAGAGTCGCTCTCGCTGCAGCTGTCGCTCCTGCTTTTCTGGTAATATACGAGTAGTGGAAGTAGCACCAACTGCTCCTGCAGTGCAGTAATAACTAGGGATGAAGCTACTGCTGTTGTAGTAATACCTGGTAGTCGTCTACTTGTTGTGGTCGTATACTAGTAATAGTAGAAGTAGCA
>NW_021154886.1:0-465 GCF_002837175.3 Physeter macrocephalus | reverse complement strand
CCTCCCACGTGCAGGAGAGAAAGTTTTGGCCAAGAACCTCCCCTCTGCTTTCTGTAGTAGCCGTCAATATCTCAACTTTGTGAACGAAATAGCGTAGTGTAGTTCTGTGCGAGAAGCGGGGACTGAACGGATTCCCTGCAGACGACTCAGAGGCGTATCTGTCCAAACGTATCGTATTTGTAAATGAAACATATGGCTCGTTTGTATGATTGATCTCCGTTGTCTCCATATATGTATGAGATGTGCAGATGTACAGTAGACATACATACACTTGCTATACGCGCCACGTATGCAGAAGAGGCAAAGAGGGTGCGGGAAAGAAGTTTGTTTTTCTACTGAAGGCTTCTCATATTATGTGGTTATGCTCGTGTTCTAGAGCCCTCTTGTTGTGTGTGTACGGTCCAGAATAAGGGTTCGAAATTGCCGTGTTTTTTCCTCCTTCCTTCATTTGTACAGGCGTTGGTG
>NW_021154885.1:1464-2248 GCF_002837175.3 Physeter macrocephalus | reverse complement strand
CATCTATTTGGAGAGATACAGAGAGAAAGAGAGAGAGGACGGTCGCACTCGCGTGGATGTATTTTTCACAGCTACAGAGAGAAGATGCATGTACATGCGTAGATCCACGTATACTCTTCGCCCGTGCAGACCCCAAATATAAGAGAAGAAGGGTGGTCTTTCATAGATTTGTGGACCTGCGTGCCCCCCAACGTGCAGACGACGGCGGCGTGTGTGTGTATGTGTGTGTGTGTCTCTCTCTCTATCTCTATCTCTATTTCTCTCTCTCTCTCTCTCTATATATATATATATATGTATGAAGGTGTAGAGACACATGGACACATGCGCGGTCGCCTGTTCTTCCCTCAGGAAGACTTCGTTTTGTGATGAGAGGCAGCTGCAGTCAACCCGAGAGACCCCCACGTCTCTTGGGCTTATCGCTTTTTTTTCTCGATGCTCTGCTGCTGTTCGAAGTGAGCAGATCTTCTATGTGGGCTGTTGCTGTTGCTGCTGCTGCCGCGTGGCGAGTGGTGTCTCTGTTGCATGCATAGCTTCTGCTTTACTGCTGCCTGTTTGGCCTGGTCACCGCTGCTGCCGCCGTAGCTCTTGCTGCTGCTACTGATGCGCGAGAATGCTGCCTTAGCTGAGCCATTGTGTGGTTTCTGTGTCGCCTTTTTTTTCAGGTGGCAGTGAAAACGAATATCGATGAATTCTACTTTCTGCTGCCCTTCTCTTTCCACGTAGTGCTGCAAGATTACGTCCCTATTGAGAAAGAGACATTCCGCAGCAAGTGGCTGCAGCTGGG
>NW_021154885.1:0-285 GCF_002837175.3 Physeter macrocephalus | reverse complement strand
CTGCTGCGCCGCTGACAGCAGCAGCGCTGAGCGAGCGCCTGCGGAGTGCCAATATTTTCCACATCGCGCAGTGGACCACGTACACATTCGTAAGTCCCTTCATTATTCCTCTTCTCTCGCTGCTTACGCATGCAGCAGCAGCAGCAGGCCGTCGGTGTGCCGCAGGAGGCCTCCGCATGCAGCAGCATTTCTTCCTTCGCAGTGGTGCCTCGGTGCATGCAGCGGCAGGCAGGGGCGGGGGGCGGCGTAGTACTGCAGACGACGTCTGTCAGGGTGAAGGAGAGA
>NW_021154884.1:0-2248 GCF_002837175.3 Physeter macrocephalus | reverse complement strand
TTTTAAATCAGTACCTAAAGGAGCAATACAGTTCGATTGTCCAGCTTCAGTCTGGCATATAGTCTATTTAGTGCACGAACAACCCACAGAAGGGACTGTTCTCCGTCGAAGCTGGACAGGAGGATATGTCCTTATGATAACTTGCACTCATTACACGGCTGGGTAAGGAGACGTTCCACAGCCGCTCTACCTTGAAGAGCGGTAGAGTTTGTTTACCGCACCGTGTTTAGCTTCACGGAACTGGTCGTTGTAGAGGTTAGGGTTGGGACTAACCAATGTGGAACCGTAAAGAACTTCACTGGACTACATCCGTGTCAATGTACAAAAAGACCGGGTGAACGTTCCGGACGAACATTCACGGACACACTGTAAAGCGTAGTGCCTTTTGATTCGGCTCTACTTGGTAGTCGTACTGAGGGTAATTCCTCCGTGTCCCTTCTACAGATCTACTGTTTTGTTTTCATCCCTGCCCAACACTAAGGGACACCGCTTTGCTCTGCCAACACAACGGTCAGTATGGCGTAATACGCGAGAAGGGCCTGTCGGTATAATTGCTTTGGGGATGCCAACTTGCTGTAAAGGGTTTATCTTTTTGATTTGAGGCAAACACTCAGGCTGCTCGTGTAGGGCGCGTGTTTGCCGTGAATAAGTACGCAGCAACGGATCAGACGCCACAGCTACAGAGATCTGCCTACAATGTCGCCCGACCTCTGACCGTAACAGTTGAGGGTTGGCAGGAAAAACACCTCACACGGTTTTGCGGGACTACACGGAAGCCGAGGACACTTGCAAATGGTCGGAAGCGGAAGCTGGCTTCACGCACGCCTACACGGGTTTACGCACGCCTGTTACTCAAGTACACATACGCAGAATTATACATTCATTAAATACGAGCTCACGCACACGTTATAAAGGCAGTAGGTAGCACCAGCAAACTGTTCCATTCATCTGAAGTTGCGGTTATGTATCCTAGAGCATACTTGGTTGTGCGTCAGCACCCACGTCTTCTGCGATAGGATGCACTGATTTCTTTCATGGGTACTGCGGAAAATCTTAGCTAGATGCATACTCCCAGCGTCCGTACACACTGTGAGTGTTCACCACGCAACATGTCATTTTTGTACGTCAAAGTATGGCGACGGATACGTGCGCAGTACGAACGTAAGTGGTAGTTCAATTTGCCGATAGCGCATGCCATCGTCTGCCGCTGTACGCGGTCATGTTCACAACTGATTATTTTGTATCCTTTGTAGCAGAATTCTCGTCCCTTGTTGCAAGCCTGCGGAATCCTGTATTTTCTTGTTTATTGTAGCCCGACACCTGCTCCGTCACGGCAATACGCAGAGCTACAGACTATTTATATTCAACTGTTGTCTTTCTTTTCACGCATTCTTGTGAATATGAGTTAAATGTGCATCCGGACAGGTGGATTCTCTCCCAGGGAAAAGCATCTTAGTGGAATCTTGTGCGTGCATTCGCTGAGAAGCAAGGTAGCGAATGATGTCATGTTTCTGCGTGTGTCACCTGACATGGTCACCATTCCGATTATCGTGGAATGCAAAAACTGGGTTTTAAGCAACGTAAAGCGTGGCATGCAAAGTGCGGGTGCACCTGACTCTGCTGCAAGCGTACATCAATCTGTGTTTCCTTTTAGCAGATCGAAGTTCATTATGTCGCTCCCCCACAAGACGCCGAGTAATACCTGTAGAATAATCAAATGTGTATTCTAAACATCTCTCGCACGCTGCAAAAAAGTGGGCTGTCTCTAGAATGCACGCATTCGACTCAGAACTGCACACACACGAAACAAAGTATCAAGTTACATGTTCCTCACATGACCGAATAAAGGCAGACATGCCATTTCAGTTTGTTGGCTACCTAGTACGTAGTAAAGCAACCCACATAAAACCTTCCTCAGTACTGTCGAATCGCAGGCCACGCCTACCATTTATATATGTCCAGTGTCTATTAGCAAACAAGAAGTGTTTCCAAAATTCTTGTTTATTTGCAGCTATTCACTGCTTTTCAACACAAGAGTCTGCGTAAAACTTTGTTGCAGGACACGCAGGAGCGTAGTGTCAAGATATGGCGTCAACAAGTTTACCTCTCATTTGCTAGCATATACGTATACCTGCGTACGGCCTCACGACCACCTGCTGAGCAACCACCCCCTTCGTAACCATATCTATTATATACATGTCACACTGCTTCAGCATGTATTGAATACGTATATATATGCGTATGGGCA
>NW_021154883.1:0-2248 GCF_002837175.3 Physeter macrocephalus | reverse complement strand
GTGGCCTTCTCGTGAAACGTTGTGCGAAGAACACGCACCTACATGCTGCCTAGCGATCCGATCGAACGGCAACAGAATAGTTTTGACACAACCCTTTAGTGCTCCGCATTTCAGGGATCAACCACTAGCAAACCTTTCGTCTCAGTTTGGTCAAAGAGTGCGTCTCTAAATTGAGGTCACCAGTCGCGTCGCGACAACTAACCAGCGTACCTACCTCGCAGTTGTACGGGCTAAAATGTAACCTCTGAATTCTGAGACGCGGACATCGTCTTGACAATCACCGAAGAGTAGAACACTGGTCAACTTGTATTACGTATAGATGTGGCTGTGTAGCTCAGCATATGAACAGACTACCTGACACTTTCGCTGAAATGTGGGGTTGTAGTCGAACTCTGTGTACGTGTGTGGCCGCATAATGGCGCGAAGAAGAAATCCGTGTTCCTCAGTCGACGTTAACGTTGCCGTAACTCGGTTGAAACGAAAGAAAACGATCTTGAATAGCTTATGTGCAGAGAATCTTCCTTTCGCCAGGGTCTGCTCACAATGCCCTTCGTAACACGTGGAGTGTGTGGAATGTACCTCACGTTCGGCCGCCCAGCTTTGGGCAGAACACTTGATGCACCGTAAAGTTCTCTTATGGTATCTACCCGAGAAGACGACGAGAGAAGCGTAGCTTAGGAAGAGAGGATGCAAACTGCTGGAAAAGCACATTGTAGCGACCCACCATCCGTCACAGAAATACACCGACCTAATGGACATTTTTTTTCAACGTGCACGCACCAACTGACTTAGGCTACACGTTGAAGGAGGAGCAAGACTGAAGAGTAGAAGTCTGCAGACTTGCTAGCAGGCGTTTCAGTACGGTGCATATGTGTCCCTCGATTATGAGCTGAAGTATTTTGAAGCAACAGCACCACACTGTCCGTCTCGAGGTATCTATCAGCGAGCTCGTCGTCCGTAATGTTTGAGGCTTCTTAAGCCGCTGGATCATGTAGTGTCTGTCGACAGCAAAACCGACGGCCACAGCGCGACGGGGGATTCAAGCGACACCGTCTTCGTGCTGTGCATTTGATTTTGCGTTAGATGCCAATCAAAGAAGGTTCCTGCGGCAGAGTAGGCACCGCTGTAGTCGGGTTACGAACTCACTGTGCGCTGTTCCGCGTGCGGCCTCTACCGAGAAACCAACGAAAGCCACACACACTTTTACTTAACGTTGAATGTATTACAAGTGAAATGACGTACCGACATATCCCATGGAGTGTAGTCAACCTCGAAATATACATATGCGCTCACCCGAGACTCAAAGCACACACATGCGCAACGTAGTAGCACTCTCCAGGAACTAAAAGGATGCATGAACTCATGTGGAGCAGGAGGGCAAACGTGTACTATTCAGCCTTTTCCCTCACTTGGTGGAGTGCGACAGGAGGACTCTCCCCCGACGCCCTGCTACTCCTTTTATGTAAGCATTAGTGTGCAACACTGGACAGCTTTGAGACTACTTTCAACCGGGGCTACTAAGGTTGATAGAGGCATAATTTGTGGTAGACATGCAGTCGCGTGCATGAGTCACACAATTCCCTACTTACCTGTTGCCCCTGTTGGTACCGAATTTTGTACTGAGCAAGCGCTGCAAGAAACGCGTGTATCGGTTGTTGCTCGCAGATACATGGACGTGAAAAGCATCTCAGGTGCAATTGTCGGGAGAAGTGTTGAACTCGTCAATCGCGCATAATTGCTAACCACTTGTGGTGACTGCGGTGAATACCCTCTCCAGCGGCTGTGCCTGCGCGCGCTCTCAATCACCTAGCGTTTCGGTCTGTCTCCAGTGGCTTACCTCCGTGCCCACCATTTATCGTGCGTGGTGAAACGTCGCCTACAGAGACACACATTGTATTGAGAAGCACTGCTGGTTCCCTGAACGCGTGTGGTTGGCCTGTGTCTAGAGAAAATCATGCAGTTTACGGGGCCATCTGTCCAGAGACGCGCATGACGTATTCACAGAGAAGCTCAGATTTAAGGTATGGTGAGTAGGAGAAGCACCATGCAGCAATGTTGCTTTGAGGCCCTTTAAACGAATGAGAGGGGGGACGGAAATAGATGATTGAGTGTCGATCCAATAACTCTAGCCTCAGCCTCTATACATGGATACGGACGACCGCTTTTTTCCAAAATAAATCTGTGCACTGGAGTTGTAATGATGATGACGCCAATTTTTAAGGCGACAACAATGGAAAGGTCGCATTCA
>NW_021154882.1:0-2248 GCF_002837175.3 Physeter macrocephalus | reverse complement strand
GGCTGGACTCAGCACCGGCCGGCCTCCACTCCCCCGCGCCTGGCCACGCTGCCCCTCCCGCCCCCCTGCCTCAGGGCGGGACACCCGCCTTGCCTCGCTAACAAAGCTGAGCTTTTCTTCTGTGATTTTTATCTCCTCCTTTATTCCCACAGCCAGTCAGTCCTGGAGAGTCCACCAGTTCTAGAATTCGTCTCTCATTCCTGGGTTACCTTTGCATCTCTCCTTTCCCAGCCATAACCGTCTCTCCCTCACTGCATCGCACCCCCATGCTGGCCCAGAACTACCTCTCTGAAATACAGATATCACCGCATGACAGTCCTGCTAAAAATCCTCAGCGGTTATCCACAGCCTCCAAAATCAAATGCTCAGCTCATTAAAGAGAAATACCGCCTCATCCCCATATTGCATTTGCCTTTATTTATTCCCAGTCTCCTCCTTGTCAGAGTTCTGGGAGGACTGAAAAGTGAATGGAATACCTCCACCTGGTTGAGTGACAACTTTTATGAACCCTCACTTACGTATTCCTGGATCTCTAAAGCCCATTCTGTTCAACAGTAGAAAAACTGAATTAGCAAAACACTAAGTATGCATGTTACACCTCAAAATGAAAAAGTATAAACACACGCTTTTCAATAGCTCCCCAACAAAACTGCAAAACAAGACTCTGTGCAGCCAGGCTGATGTCAAAGCAGCAGAGGACGAGAAACTCGGAGCTTAATTCCCCTCAGCCTCTGGTGTGGTGATGTTCCTCTGCAGAGACCCACCCCACGGTCTGAGAGACAGCATTTCCCCACCATTCCACCGGCAGCTCTGGGGGTTACCACCAGCACACATGTGGTATTTGTCAATGGCCCTCCAATACCTGGAACCTTCTGGGCCCTGGACCCTTAAACACCCAGCTGGGATCGTTCAGCCTCCACGGTAGACCTGGAGCTTCAGCCCCGTACCTCATGGAGACAGCTTTAAATGGGGCTCCTCTTAGAGCTTGAGACCAGCAAATTCCATCTATACTTCATATCCCTGGTGCTCTAAGATTCCCCTTAAAAAAGCAAGCCTCTCCACAGCTACCATAGCCTTCAATCTCATTTTCTCAACCCAGTTTACTCAGGACTGCCCTCCTTCTCCCCACTCCCTGTATAAGTTGAATCGATGACACTCCCACCAGCATGCACGAGAGTTTCCACCCCTCCCGTCTTTGCCAACAGTTTTACCAGATTTTATAAAATTATGTGCCAATCTCATTCTGGTTTTCCTGTCTGGATTCCTGTACCTCTGCATGGGCTGCTTCCTTGGCTCACAGCACTCTCCGCCACCTTTTCGACCTCAGCCACTCTCGTTATCTTTTCAGAGGGGTCTTAGAAACATCTCAGGGAAGTGCTTCTCCCATGTGCCCCTCACGCGTGGTATCTTAGCTGGTCATCTTCTTGCCTCCAGACTTGAGCAGTTCGAGGAGGGGGCTCCACCTAATTGATTTGTCTCTGAATTGCCAGTTCCTAACCAAGGGTCCATTTGCTGAGCGAATGCGGAATCACTCCGCCTTTCTGCAAGCTGGTGGTAACTAAGATGGGACCAACACTAACTCCATGCCCCCTTAGAGAGGGGCTTTCACACTCAGAGAGGAGCAAACGACAGATATCATCAAAGTGGCAATTCTGTTAGCAAGTTAGTTTCAGTATGTTCTACAGTGAGTCTCTAACCCTAACCTAGTTACTAACTTCTCTGCCATTGGTCAAGGGGCCCTAGCAAGTATGAGATGGAAGGGCTGAAAAATCCTTCATTACAATGCAAAAGAAATCAAAGTAAACATCCTTTTAATGGCTCATTAACACCTCTGGTATCCAACACAGTGGAAACCTTCGCTTGGCCTAGCATCACTGGGGCTGTACGCTCTTGGTCCGCAAGATGTGAAAATAAAGCCTATATGAGAAACGATTTATTTCTTATGGAAGCAGCATATAGATAAAGTGTTCAAATTACTTAGAAACACATATACATTAAGTCCCCTACCTTCAGGTTGTGAACTTTCAAAGATTCGAACCTGTGTTCACGTGTCCAGTCATGTAAGTTAGCTCATGTGTCTGGTGTACATTGTCACCTGCGTGCGTCCTCTACAAGTGGTGGTGCTTTTGTGTACTTTACTGTACAGTACTGTACAGAGTACAGTAGTACAGTATCACTGGATCGTTTTTTTCAAGAAGGTGGATAGGGGCTTCCCTGGTGGCGCAGTGGTTGAGAGTCCGCCTGCCGA
>NW_021154881.1:1976-2248 GCF_002837175.3 Physeter macrocephalus | reverse complement strand
ATACTTGTGTACCCATGGTGGGTGAAGTTACCAGAAGTAATGCCGAGTTGTAAATAAGTCAGCTCGGCAGTGAATTTAGCGCAGGAATACGAATACAGTGGTAGGCAGTGTGCTACAGTTTGACTGTTCACTGTACACCTATTTATAGACTTACAAAGCTGCGTACCGTATTCGTGTGGCAATTAGCCGTGTGAAATAGTTAACGACAGAGCACGCGGATGCTGCTGAATCTTTCCGGAGGGCGAGGTGCGTTTCTACGGTCGGCATGTCTC
>NW_021154881.1:0-188 GCF_002837175.3 Physeter macrocephalus | reverse complement strand
CAGTGGAGAGCGCGGTCACCGCCCGAGGGGCTGCAGTGGTAATCAACTTGTATTCCCCGTCCGTACAAGCACGTCGAACATGGCGAAGGGTACAAGCGTGTAGACCTATAGTACTAAATTTGAAAGCAGTGCTGTTGATACGTGTGAAATGCGTCATTCCATGAAAGGCAGCGAAACCTATCAGTGCA
>NW_021154879.1:1871-2248 GCF_002837175.3 Physeter macrocephalus | reverse complement strand
AAGGCACCTCTACGTATGCTGCAGAAATATACTTACCGGCTTCAACGTCGCCGTGTGACCACATAGATTTGTGAGCGTCCACTTTACCAGCTACATCGTAGAGAGTACCTACACGGGAGAGAGTTAGTTCTGCCCTTGCTGGCTGAGGTCATCGGCAGTGTCTTAGGACACGTACGGACGGCGGAGATAGACTCGCCAATTTCCAGGCGTCACGAGTGTCGTCGGTGTTTTTCGCGCTGCCTGAAGTTTTACAGATCTGTCTACGCGGACCTGCTCACAGACATGTGGCAGAAGGAGGTGCTGACCTCTGCTATGCAAGTTCATGCTGACCCTCCTTGTTACACACGCGTGTAGAGCGTGCGGCGAAATATTCAGAG
>NW_021154879.1:0-849 GCF_002837175.3 Physeter macrocephalus | reverse complement strand
CGCGGCTGCGTCGATAACCGGAAGACTTGGCCTCTGTCGGTTGAACGTGTGCGAACGGAATTTCGACGAACGCGGCGGCGGGCACACTCATACGCGTTTCGCCCTGTGTCTTTTCCTTTGTTTTCTATCCTCAGGGTTTGCATTCTCGCTTCTGTGCCACATGTTGTCGATTTTCCAGTCTTCCTCTGCTGCGTCGTTTTCCCTCAAAACCGCTACGTATAGGACAGGCGTGGCTTTTTGTGCGTGTTTGTGGTGTCGCTACACCGGCTGGTGGACACAGCTGTGCGGGTGCAGCGTGTGTTTGTCTCCCAGCTTGTTCGGAGGTCTGGCCAGCTATTGCAGGTATTCAACTTCCTCTTGCAATATTTGCCACGCGGGCGCTCGTTCGGTCTCTTGTACATCCTCGCCCGACGTTTCAACGCAGTTTGATGTAGCAGAACTTGCGCTTACTCCAGAGACTGACTGCAGACCCCTCAGTTTTGTTCTCCCCCCACCTTTCCCTTACCGCGCAGGTGGCAGTTTTGAAGAACTCTTTCTGTAGGGTCTTCTTTGTTCGTTTCCAGGCTTCGTTCGCTCCTCTCGCCTGCTGGCCTTTCGTGGCTGCCGTCCGCCATAGCTTCTCAAGCAATCAATCAATCAAGTAGGGGGACGCCACTTCCGTAGTGCAGTCGCTTTCCCGTCTTTTTCGACTTCACAAACGTCATGCGTCTTCCGAAGTTGTTGTCCCTACGTCGGCGAAGAATACTCGGCCCCCACCGCTTCCCTTCGCCAGACGCACACCACGTGCATAAACTACACCCACCCGCATACCCTGACGTGTGAAAAAAACATAGCGTCTCATCACAGGTG
>NW_021154878.1:1983-2249 GCF_002837175.3 Physeter macrocephalus | reverse complement strand
GGAGGAGGACGCAGGAACAGTGTTTTCCATTTTCCGCATAAGACAGATACGTTCGTGAGAGGAAAAGGACTCGAAAACAGTGTTTTCCATTTTCCACGGAAGACAGATACGTGCGTTTATGTTGGGACTTCGATACATTTGAAGCGACCTACCAAGTGAGAAAGACGTCCTGTGACGTACGTATACATATTTATGAGTTAAATATACGAGTACACGTGGTGAGAAGCAGCCGCATGTCTGCCTCTGCGTCCAATTTTCCGCGGAGA
>NW_021154878.1:0-527 GCF_002837175.3 Physeter macrocephalus | reverse complement strand
TGTGTGTGTCTGTGTCTGTGTGTGTCTGTGTCTGTGTGTGTCTGTGTCTGTGTGTGTCTGTGTCTGTGTCTGTGTATGTGTGTGTCTGTGTGTATGTGGAGAGACTCAGCCAGGACACAGGCCATGCCTCGGTCTCCAGCAGCGCCACGCGCCCAAGCAGCTCTGGCCGAAGGCGAGCAGCTACGCAGGCGGCCAGCTTCTCTGCGTCTGCGCCGCGCACACGCTATTATGCATGCAGGTGTTGCTCTACACTATATATATATATATATATATATGCCTGCGCCACTGTACGGAGATTAGACTAGCCACGCGCATGCAGTGAGCGGCTTGAATTACGGATGCGTGTTTGTACGGGCCGAGGCCACGCATGCGCGTGCTTCTGCGACGCCTTGACTCTGCATGCGCCTGCATGCGCAGGCGTGGACTCCTACATGCTGTGTGTTTCTATAGAGGCTTGGCCAGCGCGAGCGCGTGTGTATATACACAGGCTTGAACTGAGCTCGAGCATGTGTGTGCAGCCGCCCTAC
>NW_021154877.1:2039-2249 GCF_002837175.3 Physeter macrocephalus | reverse complement strand
TACACGTGTTGTACTGTTGTGTCACTTGGTAGTGTATGCTCAGCCAGCGGTATGTGTCAAGCACGCACCTGTCTTCTAGTACACAGGATTCCAAGTAGATGAATGTTTGTATAGATGCAAGAAGCCGAGCATACTCACGTCTCATCTAATACACAGGAGTCTAAATAGATGAGTGGTTGTATAGGTGCACGAAGCCCAGCATACGCGCGG
>NW_021154877.1:0-569 GCF_002837175.3 Physeter macrocephalus | reverse complement strand
GTGAATCTACGTATATATATATATATATATGTTTGCACAGGTGGATAACTCAAGGTGCGTCTGCGGAGTATGCGACTTCTTTTGCAGCTCCAGAAAGAACATCGATGGTGTCCCCTGGCAGCGCACCTGGGGATTGAGGTCTCTGGGATTGGCCCAGGGTATTTTCTGTAGAGATACATGGGACGCAGACAAGATGTCCGGTCGTCTTTAGATATCATATCATTACACGAGCATGTCTGCTGCTCTAGGTTCTGTTTACAAATATTCATCACCTACATACATGCGTGTACGTACGCATGCACAGGGATATATACTAAATTCATACAAATATGACCCCGGGCTAGTCGCATCACGACTACACACCCATTCGTGTATCTCCGCTTTCCTTCATTGACTCGTATACGTGTGGCTGCATCCCCCCGTGCAGTCGTACACATGGTTGAACTCTACAAGAAAAACCGCATTCTTCAGCCGTGAAGCTCAGTGCTGCTGTCCTCCGGTGATGCTTGCCGACTTCGCACAAGTGACGACTTGTGTTTACCACGGGGAATTAAAACTGAATCATACTT
>NW_021154876.1:1689-2249 GCF_002837175.3 Physeter macrocephalus | reverse complement strand
GGTTTGGCTTGGTAAGTGCCGCCAAAACGTGAGCGACACGGTGTGGGAAATCAAGGACATTTAAGGCATCTTCTACTTTGGATATCGTCCGTCTGCTTGGTTAAGCAGTGATGTAGCTAGACAAAGTGACACGTGTGGTCCTCCAGGCGCCGCTATGGTGTCAGTGGCTGGGGCTCCATTCATGAGTGACCTCCAATACTAATGCACTAGGGCGCGCCGAAGAGCTGAGTATGGCTGACTGCTATTTTAGTGACGATTTAAGCGCCCCTATGGCAGCTGCAGTCTGCAACCTCTGCCGCCGTAGCTTTTCGTTGTCAAGCGTTTTCTGCAGGCAAGGACATCCAGTAGACCTTCAGTGCGTAGGAGGCAATACAGCTCTGCAGGCAATACAGCTCTGCATGTTATCTTACACGTAAAGACACCTATTTGCACATGGATATAGTTCGTGCAAACTGCGCAACCAACAAAGAGGCCGAAATAAGGCCGTGTTTGCGGCTGCCTACTGGTGCTTTGCGAAGTCCCTCCGCCAATCGTAGCAAACACCGCAGAACGCCTATGAC
>NW_021154876.1:0-655 GCF_002837175.3 Physeter macrocephalus | reverse complement strand
CTACCCCATCAGACATGCCTACGAACGAGGACTCGTGTATGGACGCTTTGGACAAAGCGACATACCCCTTGATACTTGTCTGCTGGTGAGGGAACCTGAATAGGCTAAAGGGCTGCTTCGGGGGGGCGCTAGCCTTCCAAAACACCAGTTTGCTTACAAGAGAAGTCAACCGGTGCATGCTTTCTGTTTTTTTTCGGTTGGCTCACGCGAACCCTTCTTTGCTGCTCATGCCTGGCTGCTGCTGCCGGTCTCTCGCTGGCGCCGCAGTGTATTTTCCTGAGGTTCACTTTCTGCGCGGGGGAGGATCTAACCTCTTCATACGCCGGTGTTGGCATAGCATTCAACCACTCACCTTCGTCGAGGGTGTACTGCTCTAACAACGCCTCTTGTTGCTTCAACGTGAGCGCACATATGTATGCATCCACAGGCACACTTCTGCGTTTACGTATAAATGTGCACACAAATATTTGTATCAGCGAGGACAGCAGACACGCAGGTGTACACGGTGTTCAGCAGGTGACAAGTATACAATTCCCTCCCTTCTGCCTGAGGGGACTGCACCGTTTCAGCGGCCCCATGAATTACGCGTTCAACATTTCTGTCTCTAGAGAAGCACTAATACGTTCTTTTGGTGAGCGCTTGCAATACAGTTACC
>NW_021154875.1:1556-2249 GCF_002837175.3 Physeter macrocephalus | reverse complement strand
TTTGAAAGGCGTACGTGCTCGCATGCATGCAGGCGTACCCATGTACAGAGGACTGCAGTGGTCGCTGAACACATACTGTTTCAAACCAGCAGGCAAGCGTGCAGACATCCGTCCTACGTGACGCTTTAACAGACGTGATACTCTTCTCAGTGCAAGAATTGGTCCCGAAGACTAACCAGCAGCCGACCTGGGAATTAGCACAAAGTGTCTGCACGCGGACGAATATATATGCACATTCACACATATTTAAAGGTATGTATGTGCCCGTAAATATACAGGGCGTCATAACGATGTGGAAGTATCCCTGTTGATGTGCGCGACTGTATAACGAAGAGCGTCTCCAAGTAAAGCCCTCAGCAGCTAATAAATGTTCATATGATAACAAAAAGATCTGTACACATTTGTGTATATGGGTGTTAAGTGGGAGCGTCAAAATGAAATGCTCCCCTCGACGGGCACTCCTACAACCGGACCGTTGATATAGACTACACACATCCATACACCCGCATATGTATATACATATGCCAACGCATTTGTCTGTTTATATGCGAATGTGTACGTCCACGTCGACATCAGTACACAAATACACCCGCAAAATGTCAGTACATGGAAAAATAGCACATATATGTATGTACAGAGGCCTGTTCCAGAAAACACTGCGGCTTCAGCAATCAGCCGGCGAAAAAGGGGACA
>NW_021154875.1:0-477 GCF_002837175.3 Physeter macrocephalus | reverse complement strand
CAACCGTTATGTACTTTTAATTTCCCCTGGTAATGTACCCACCTAAAGAAGCCGAAGTCACTTATATTAGCTTCAGAGAGCCTTATACGACTGTATGCGCCTATCCATGTATGCATATACACCTACTGTGCACTAATGTGTCTGGACAGGTACACAGGACGTCGACAAGAAATGTTCTGTAGGCCAGCAGAGAGGACTTACAAGTGTGGCCTCCTTATTTCTCCCCTTGAGGGTATAGTGTACCGGAAAGGATATACGAAGTAAAATGAAGTAATATGGATAGCAGTGTCATATATATTGAGACGACTGCGCACGCATGTATACGCAGACAAAGACACGCGGAAGAAAAAAATCGGCAGAGACGTTTCTGCGTGTGGCACTGTTTGTAACTTTGCTGTGACGTTCTATTCCCTCCATTGATCACCCTTTATCCACACATATATAGAGTGTATCTATCTACGCATCTAAACCTAACAC
>NW_021154873.1:2083-2249 GCF_002837175.3 Physeter macrocephalus | reverse complement strand
CTTCACTTTTATGCCTCCTCACCACTTTCAATCTTTCTCCGTTTCTCTTTACTTCACTTAGGCAGCGTCTAATACTATACTTTTTATTTATTGTCCCCCGTCCTTCCTGCGTTTCCATTGCTAAATTGTTTTCTTTCTTTTTATGCGTCCGGTTCCTCAGAGTCAG
>NW_021154873.1:0-603 GCF_002837175.3 Physeter macrocephalus | reverse complement strand
CGTGACGCCCGTTGCAACTCTTCCTCCACAAAAACAGGTGGTTTTTATCGGCACCCCTGGGGCGATGGAAGATAAAGATGATTTTGATGGAAGAGAGACAATGTCTTTGTCGCTGAAGAGGAGGCTGAAAGGTACGCGTCGATTCAGATGTGCACAGTCGCGCACGCTATCAGCGATGGGCGAAACATAGGTATTTTGAAGTACAGCTCGTTTTGCTCTGTATTCCGCGTTCTCTTTTAACGCACACAAGTAGCCTTCCTTTCCTTGTGTACAAAAATTGGGTGTGTTCACGCATCTTTGAACACCACGAGAAAAAACATGTAGAGGCTGCAGGCGTCAGCATACACATTTGTGTCCAGCGTGCTGCGTGCACAAAGCGCACTCAGGTGAATACTCATTGTTTACAGGCCGGCGAAGGTACAAGCATCGGAAACGAAAGAAACTCACCAAGGGGGGGATGCAGTTGCAGAGTTTAGATGCACAGTCTGTCATGCGCTACCATAAGCAAAGCGTATTTTATCCAGATGTCACGGTGTGTGAGTTAACTTCAAGCACCCTTCTGCAGCTGGAGGAAGAATTGTAAACATTCAAAGAAGAGGACGA
>NW_021154872.1:1976-2249 GCF_002837175.3 Physeter macrocephalus | reverse complement strand
ACACCTGAGATCCGCCTGTATGGCAATGCTGCTTGTCCTCGCGTTGCTGCTGCTGTGACGCTGCTGTACATGCCTCTTAGGCAGGCGATAGACTTGCATTATAAATATGATGGGATGCTGCTGTGCTGCTGCAGAGGCATTTATCGTGTGGTGCACATCGCTTGCATGCTGCCGGAGAATTGCGTCGAAGCGACAGGTCAAGGGATTCCTCAGGTACTCTTCGATTTGCTGCTGCTTCTGCTGCTGCGACGCCTTCTCAGCGCTTCTGCTGCT
>NW_021154872.1:0-533 GCF_002837175.3 Physeter macrocephalus | reverse complement strand
TATGCATGCACGTCTGTATCTATGCATGCATGTCTGTATGTATGCATGCACGTCTGTATCTATGCATGCATGTCTGTATGTATGCATGCACGTCTGTATCTATGCATGCATGTCTGTATGTATGCATGCACGTCTGTATCTATGCATGCATGTCTGTATGTATGCATGCACGTCTGTATCTATGCATGCATGTCTGTATGTATGCATGCACGTCTGTATCTATGCATGCATGTCTGTATGTATGCATGCACGTCTGTATCTATGCATGCATGTCTGTATGTATGCATGCACGTCTGTATCTATGCATGCATGTCTGTATGTATGCATGCACGTCTGTATCTATGCATGCATGTCTGTATGTATGCATGCACGTCTGTATCTATGCATGCATGTCTGTATGTATGCATGCACGTCTGTATCTATGCATGCATGTCTGTATGTATGCATGCATGTCTGTATGTATGCATGCACGTCTGTATCTATGCATGCATGTCTGTATGTATGCATGCATGTCTGTATGTATGCATGCACGT
>NW_021154871.1:1965-2249 GCF_002837175.3 Physeter macrocephalus | reverse complement strand
AGCAGCACGTGGGGAGGAGCTGCAGGAGGGAGACGGCATATAAAAAAGAAGGGGGGCATGCACACAAAGCAGCAATTTTGTGTGTCCATAGCAATTCTGCTGCTGCTCTCCCCCCGCGGACACCAACAACGCCTTTGGCAGAGGAGTCGCCTGCTGCGGCAGTGGAAGTGCTGCAGACGAAAAGGAGGAGGAGGAGGAGAAGCTGCTGCTGCTGCTGAGAAAGCCGCACACTGCTGCAGTGGAGGCTTGTGCCTCTGCTGCTGCCTCGGTTCCCCCGCGGCGGC
>NW_021154871.1:0-408 GCF_002837175.3 Physeter macrocephalus | reverse complement strand
CTGCCCCCCCTACTGCAGCTGCTGCTCCTGCTGCTGCTGCTCCTGCTGCTGCTGCTCCTGTGGCTGCTGCTGCTCGTACTGAAGCTGTGACTGTCTATGCATGCGAACTGGGGAGTGTGCACACGTGCTGCCACTATGGGGAGGGGCAGCAGCAGCAGCAGTTGTTCGAGGGGCCGGAGGCAATGCAGAGGAGGGCAGCAGGTAGCCGCGGGAGCTGCTGCAGCTGCGCCGACAGCAGCAGCAGCAGCCTCAGCCCCTGCAACAGCAGCAGGAGGAGGAGCAGGCATGGCGGGGGTCGCAGCAGCAGCGGCCACAGGAGGAACAGCAGCAGCAGAAGATGAAGGAAGTCCAGGGGGAGGAGACGGAGGAGCAGCAGCAGCAACAGGAGGAGGAAACGTGGAGTTGCGC
>NW_021154870.1:1558-2249 GCF_002837175.3 Physeter macrocephalus | reverse complement strand
CTGCTGCGCTACCGTGGCTACTACTCCCGCAGCAGCTGCTGCTGCTGTTGCTGATTCTCAAATTTTTTTTTCGCAGCTGTGCAGAACTGCTGCCTGGAAGGAGGCCAATGTACGTAGACCTGTTCTCCTGTCCTCGTGGGCGCTCTGCAGTTGTTTTTGTGTCAGAGCACTTCGTGGGCATCTCCAGTGTCGAAGAAGAGTCTTTATCGAAGGCAGAAGCTGCAGAGAGCGGCATAAATACTTCTTCCAATGTTTGCGCGCTTGTCTCAGTGTCTCTGTGTGTGTGTGCACGTGTACACGTATCACCAGCATGTGGGAAGGGTGCGGGTGCCTGTAATATATATATATATATATATATATATGTATGTACATGTATATGAGAAGAACATGCATATGTAGGCGTATAGAGATATGCGTGTGTACTTCAATATAAAGCACCACACATAGGCCTACGCATACATGTGCATATAAGTGTAGCTCTGCTCAGCAGTCCGGGCCTCTATGCCGCCAAGAAAAGATAGCGTGAGCCAGCCATTGTTGCTGCATTCCATCTGGAGGCCCTGGCCCTGCTGCGTCGTCGAATCGCATGCTTCTGGACGGCTTCCAGCAGCAAAAAAAAAGTGGCCCACGGTCAGTCGCTTGCTGTGCTCTGAACACCTGAGGAGCAGCAGCAGCAGCAGGCGTGTGTGTA
>NW_021154870.1:0-781 GCF_002837175.3 Physeter macrocephalus | reverse complement strand
AAGCTTTTCTGGCGTCATCTGGGGAGGCAAGGCGCTGCTGTCGTGTTTTGTCTCCTCTCTACGGACGTCGGCAGTGGCGGCAGAGGGGAGTGGCGCCATCGACAACACCCGGAGGGACTTGAGAAGTTCTTTTTCATTTGTCTGCACCAGTGTCTGCATGCCCTCGCGCCTTCCTGCCGCGCTCCGCGCCGCCGTGGGCGGGAGAGAGAGAGAGTGAGAGAGAAGAAACACGCATCACATACATGTGGGTATGTGTACGTGTGTATGTGTGTATGTGTGTGTGACGGTGACGCGGGTGGAGTATTTTTGTTTTTTACGGGGGGACGTCAGCCTTTTTCACGGGGAGGCGCTTAACGCAGGCGCGCGTTTGTGTGGAGCGGTGGTGGTGGTGGTGCCTGCGCCTGAGGAGTCACAATTATAACCATAGAGCTAGGACTGTATAGATACCAGTCCTAGTTATACATACATACATTTCTCCTACATAAAAACCAGTAGTGATCTGCGGCCCCCCGCAAGGCTGGCTCTCTCTGTCTGTCTGAATGTGTGTTTCTCGCTGATGCAGCTGGTCACTAAATCCTTGGGATGCTTCTGTTTGCTGAGCTGGAAGGAGCGAGAAGTAGCTCGGCAGCTGAAGGCCTACCACGTAAGCCTGTTGACTTCTCTCGGAGAACTGCAGACATGCACGACGACGCTGGATCAGCTGCAGATCCATCGAGAATATCAGGAGAGCCGACGGAGGCGTCTGCAGGAGCGCTTGGAGCGGCAGGAGCGGCGCATTGAG
>NW_021154869.1:1873-2249 GCF_002837175.3 Physeter macrocephalus | reverse complement strand
TGGGCTGGTCTTTCATACACACAGAGGTTTCCCTCTGTAACCGTGTGCAATGTAGCCTCGTTACTCAGGAGGGCGCCTTTTCCATGTATACCTGTCATGACCGGATCCTGCCGCTGTTCTTGCAGGTGCCGTAGAACGTGTCTGTTTAGCTGAAGAAGGTTCTTCACGCATTTGACGTGCTTTAGGGGTGCTTCACTACTGTGCTCCTCTAGCTGATGAAAGGGATGCCTTCAGCAGCCGTACCAACAACTTCCGGGTTGCGCTCCCATACACTGTTATATCGATTCATGCTGGCACCTTGCCGTGCGTACGGATCTTCACCGGTTTCGCCGAATATCACGAATTCATTAAGTGCGTAGGCAGACGTAAGGGCTTT
>NW_021154869.1:0-271 GCF_002837175.3 Physeter macrocephalus | reverse complement strand
ATATACATATGTGCACGTCTGTTTATGCAGGGTGCGGGTAAAGCTGTCATCCAAAGAATTGTACTCAATGAACTGACGGATCATCACCGCCCAATATAGTATCTTTGGCACTACGTGGAGAGGCAACGGGAAACCAATGCTTTCCCGGGCTTATTTCCTAGTCCTGCGTCTTCTTATTAGTGCATATATCTATATATGTGGTGTAATTTACGTTTACATGTGTGTACTCATGGATACACACAAGTATACCTGTGCATACAATTACACATGT
>NW_021154868.1:1899-2249 GCF_002837175.3 Physeter macrocephalus | reverse complement strand
ACCACTTTGCTGCAGCTGCTGCTTGTGTTGCTGCTGCTGCAACTGCTGCTGCTGCTGACTCATGATGGCACACACTGATTGTCCTGCACTGCTACAGTTGTGGGGTGGCTGCTCGAGCGACACCAGCTCTGCTAACTGCTGTTGCTGTTGCTGCTGTTGCAGCAGGAAGTGGGGTTGCTGTTGGGGCTGCAGCGGCTGCATATGCTGCAGCAGTGCTGCTGCCTCCTGCTGCTGGTCAGTCTCTGCTTTTGATTGATAGGTGTTCATCAGCGTCAGCAGCTCCTGTGGACTGCAGACCCCACTTGCTGCTGCTATTGCTGCCTCTGCGCAATACTGGGCCTGCTCCTTCA
>NW_021154868.1:0-426 GCF_002837175.3 Physeter macrocephalus | reverse complement strand
CAGCAACAAGTCATGGTGTTGCTGCTGCTGCTGCTGGTAGTCATCCACGTAGTATCTGCTGCTGCTGCAGCAGGCAGGCAGCAGAGATGCAGCACGAGGCGCCGCGGCAGAGGCGCCAGGAGCCCCCCCCTGCCTTGCTGCTGCTGCAGCAGAATAAGGAAGAGAAACAGATACTGCGGCTGTAGCTGCTGCTGCAGCAGCTGCAGCTTACGCGAACGCCTTCGCTTTTCTTTGTGGACGTGATGGCAGAAGAGACAGGCGATGCCATTCAAACAACGACGATTCGCTTTGTTAGCGAAGACCTGTCCATCACATAGCAGCAGCAACAGAGCAGCAATCCGTGTGGCAGCAACAGTAGAAGAAGAAGTAGCAGCAGCAACAGAGCAGCAATCCGTGTGGCAGCAACAGTAGAAGAAGAAGTAGCAG
>NW_021154867.1:1714-2249 GCF_002837175.3 Physeter macrocephalus | reverse complement strand
ATAGGTAATCTGCTGCAATCACAGGAACAAAAAACACACGCTGCCCAACACACCTCTGATCAAGCGATTACGGAGCTTTGCTGATTCTCCAAGTATTATCACGTAGACGAGAGCACAGCCGGTACATCATCGAAGCTCCATTACGGTAAGCGCGACGTGGTAGTGACTGCCGAGGTAGAACACCCCTAGTTTCTTCCAACCATATTTGGGCCTGTCATCTCTGTTTGTACACGTGCAGCCCTCGCCACAGTGCATCCCACCGATTCCCCCTATGCCTGGAGGAGTCTCCGCGTTTTTTCGTGCAGGCGGAGAGAAGCCACGACTTGTTCATCGGCAGCATGGTGTAACGCTTGGGGGATTTACGCATGAAGGTCGGTGAACACTAGTCGACAGAAAACAAAGATGCCTATACCATGAATACTATACAGGATGTGTACCCAGTCGAACGTACCGACGATACGTGTGCACACGAGGTGAATATATGTAAGTGGAGAGACCCCGTGATAGTGTACAACGTGTGAAAGCCGGTGCGCTT
>NW_021154867.1:0-477 GCF_002837175.3 Physeter macrocephalus | reverse complement strand
TTGTTTTTGCTTGGGACTCCGCCAGCTCGTCCATAAGGAAAACTCACCGGAGTATACTTTACTCAACAACGGAAATTTTTGAGGACAAGCGAAATATTGCGCTGCCACACGAGGATCCCCATGTGCTTTGGATTTAGTTACAGATGATAAAAAAGTTCGAAATGTTTTCCACCGGGGTCGGCTCGTCTACGACTTCCCAAAATGTACAGCATGTGCAACATTACCGTGACAGCCAGTAAGCTTGTGATGTGCTACCTGACCTGTACAATGATGATAACGTAAGATTACATGCATAGACTACTTGTGGAGACTACGCATGTAGATAAAATTCCGCGTAGACGCGGTTGTAACCGATCTACGTATATATAGATATATTGGTATGTCTATGTCTATCAAAAAGCATTACATATGGAGCTGTTCGGAACATTTGATGCACTCGAGAGCGTCAGCACTTCCACCGCGCCAGCAGCAGCCACG
>NW_021154866.1:0-2249 GCF_002837175.3 Physeter macrocephalus | reverse complement strand
GGTGGTGGTGGTGGCGGTGGTGGCGGTGGCGGTGGCGGTGGCGGTGGTGGTGGTGGTGACGATGAGAGCAGCTCACGCTTACTGAGCACTTACAGTATGTAAGGCACTCGGCTTTACATGTACTGTCACATGCTATCCACACCAACCCCCGGAAGGGTGAGGGTCTTACTAACCCATTTTTGAGATGAGGAAACTTAGGTTCAGGGAGATGAAGCTACCCACTTGAGGAGGAGCCAGAAAGCAAAAGCTAAGGATTTAAATTTAGCTTTGGTGACTGCAGAGGGTGTCAGCAAAGCTAACAGTTCTTTGGGAAAGCCTTTCCGGGGGTCATTGTTTTGACTCCATGGTTATCTTGTCTGTGAGCCCATCTCCTGGTGACCGGGTGAGCTCTCTGGATACACTTCTGTAAAACCACTCATCACGCGGCGTTGTGAGCAGCTTTCATGATTCTGTTTCCCCCTGAGAGACTGAGCCCCCTGTTAACTGTGGATATCCGATACTAAGTGTCTGCTCGGGATACAGTAAGTGCTCAATGTGACAGGTGAGTCAAGAAGTCCCCTCTTTGTAACTGGGAAAATTGAGTGATGCTCTCTCAGAAGAAAAGCAAAGGGCAGTAGCCTCTGGAGACATCACTTGCCTTCACCCCTTGGCTTTGTAAACCTCAATCCACCTCCGTTTTGTTCTCTGTGAAATGCAGGTAATGTCGGTATCTCTTTGCCTTGTTATGGTTGTTGGAAAAATTAACTATCACACTTATAAAACACTTAACACCATGCCTGATACACAGCATGCACCACATAAATGTTATCTACTACAATGACTGGCCACCAGTAAGTCCTTTTCCCCTCGTGCCCCATCACTTGAGGAATTAGAATGGGGATTTCTAGAGATCTACTAGCTTTTTGGGGCCCCCCCCAACCATCACAAAGCCCTATATGAGAACCCGTCTCAGAAAGGGTCCATCTCTTCTTGAACAGCCTTTGTGGGAACAGCTGATTTGGGGCTACTTAGAGCAATTTTTCTCAGTGCTGATGGCACTTGAGAACGTGTGCTTGGGTGAAACAGACTCTCAGAGCTGGAGGCAGGATGTACACGTTAAAATATATATATATCACCACGAGGACCCTGACATGCATCCAGAAAATGATTATACTTGAAACGTGGTCAGCCTGCACCCACGTGGTCCGCGGTCATTGCCGTTGGGGGAGGGTACTGACTGCCAGCGCTCACAAAGAGGGAGGCTTATGCTCTTAATACAGTATTTGCTTAACATGAATTCAAAGTATCTTGGAGATGTTTCAGAGAATCATAGAGGTCATGATTTAAAGAAACTTTAAAAATGTCAGCTGGTCCTATGTCTTGAATTCCCTCCATGACATCTTTTGTGATCCTCACAAACACCCTTAGTAACCTGGCACGTGACAGCCTATGTAACATTTTTTTTTAATGGTTAACTTTAATAAACAAAATTACTCTGTCAGAATCTTCTAAAAGTTTCTGAATTGAAAACGCTCAATTTCTGTACACATCTTCTCCTGACCGACAGCAGCTAGTTCAAAGACCGGCATCCGCGCATGGACCACGTTTTGATTAGCTTTCATGCAGTGGAGACTGGAGCAGTGAGGATGCAGAAGAGATGGGAGAATTGCTGGAGTGGTGTTTGGAGTAGCGAGAAGAGACGAGACGAGGTGCGCAGTGGAGGGACTGACTTTGCTACCCAATATTGTAATCAGCAATTTAGACATAAAAATCAATGGCATGATAACTGCATTTTCAGAGGACACAAATCCGGGAGGAAAAGCCAGTATTTTTGGATGAAAGAATTAGGATCCAAGAAAGAGCCAGACAAATCAGAATGATGAATCTAATCTAATAAGACCACATTTAACATGAGTAAATAGAATTCTTTGGACTAGGATCAAAAAATTCAACTGCCCTAGAGGACGAGAGAGCTTTTCATTTTCTTATCTATTTAATCATCATCTATTAATTTTTACCTTGTCTCATTCCAAAGACAGCTTGAAATAGCTTAAAAAGAAATAGATACAGCAGCCATTCTCTAAGTGCTTCCCAGACCAGAAGCAGCAGCATCACCTGGAAATCTGTTAGAAATGCAAATTCTGGGGCTTCCCTGGTGGCGCAGTGGTGAAGAATCCGCCTGCCGATGCCGGGGACACGGGTTCGAGCCCTGGTTCGGGACGATCCCACATGCCACGGAGCAGCTAAGCCCGTGCGCCACAACTACTGAG
>NW_021154865.1:1683-2249 GCF_002837175.3 Physeter macrocephalus | reverse complement strand
GGTCAAGAGCCAGCATCCTGGCAGGGACAGCTGATCTATCAGTAGGGCAGGGCTGAGATTGCATAATGAGAGAGGAAGAATATGTTCAACTGTTTATACATCCACTGCGACAGTTTTGAAACGGGTCAATGTAGGCAAGATTTAGACAAGGGAAAACCTGAACATCTAACTTTGGTGTGTGCCTTTCATATATGACAGGTTTCCCCCTATTTTGAAAAGTCTTTCTAATTCATAGACTGAATGTGTAACTAAAGTATTACGGATGAGAACAGAGAGGTACCCCAGGGAAAACTGCTTTATGGAGAGGAAACCCCAGACCCTGACAGGAAAGCAGCGCTTAACTACCCTCTGCACCTGCTCCTGCAGATGAAACACACAGCTGTACGTCCTGAGTGCCCCCTGCATCCCCCCTCCTGTAGCCCTGCAAGGAGGTTTGTGTCTGGGCTCACACTGGCTCCCCCTCACTGTGCACCTTTCGCACAGTAATACACGGCCGTGTCCTCAGATCTCAGGCTGTTCATTTGCAGATACAGCGTGTTCTTGGAGTTGTCTCTGGAGATGGTGAA
>NW_021154865.1:0-1172 GCF_002837175.3 Physeter macrocephalus | reverse complement strand
AGGAGACTGTCACACATCCACTGATTCCCTCCCTCATATCCGCTCACATCCTCAGTATCTCTTGCTCTCCATAAATTACCTTGTAAAATCGCCACAAGGACAACCCAGCTCAGCCCAAACTCCATGGTGAGTGTTCTGTCCTGAACCCCGAATGGGAACACCTGGGAATCCCGGGCTGGAGCTCCTCTCCCAGAGCTGCAGGGTCAGGGTTGGGGCTGCTTTATATCAGCAGAGGAAGGACCCTATTTGCATGACCTTCTCGTATATAAGAGGCTATGTCATTGAGTGTCCTCAGAAAGGGCAGGGTCTCAGAGCAGGTGTGAGAGTCTTGGATTTTGTGGTGTTGATAGCATTTGGGAAATTTAACTTTCATTATGTGATTCTTCCAGAGTAAACACTTAGGACCCATATGTCATTGTACACAGGCACACACATCCTGTGATGTAGCTGTCATTTTTACCCTCATATTACAGGTGTAAGCTACAGCCAGAGGAATGGAGGGTTTGTGGAGTGTGCAAGGAGAAACATGGGGTGAACATTATATCCAGCATCTGCGCCTGTGCTCTGGGTCAGGCTGCTCCCCTGAACCCAGTCCTGGACAGAATTGGACTTGCCGGGTGAGGTTTGCAGATCCCCCTCCTGTAATGAGGTCATGATGACTTTGCTCTCTTCTAGTGTTTACCTAAAATATATGGAGAAGGTCAGGGTTCATGAGAAGTATTTTCAAGAGTCTCTCATGTTTCAGTATTTCCTTCACTCCTTCCCTCCCAAGTCATGCATTTCTTTATTTGTAATTCCTTTAACGAGGTTCTTGACATATAATAAAGCGCACATACTCAGAATCAACACTCTGATAAATACTGACGTAGGCATCAGCATTGTCAGGAGAGAACAAGTCAATTCCTGTCATTATTTTCAGTAGTTTCTGGGTTTCCTCCTTCCTGTTCCTTCTTATCTTCCATCTTGTTCCCACATAACCGTTGATCTTCCCTTGTTACTTCAGGTTACTTTTCATTTTCTAGAATTTATAAAAGTGGGATCATATTATATGTATTTTAATTGTTAAGGCCTATTGTACTCAGCACAAATAGTTGTGAATACTATCATGTTTCTGTGTATATCAAGAATCCTTGATTTTAATAACAGGTTGCATTTAAAGAACGATCATAGCA
>NW_021154864.1:1635-2249 GCF_002837175.3 Physeter macrocephalus | reverse complement strand
TTGTTGACACAAAGACCCAGATGCACACTTATATTTTACATGAACCGGAGTGCTGAGTGTGTGACCTCTTTTAGATTTGTGCATGTACAGGATGTGTGTGCGTGTGCGTGGATGCATGTGGTGGCGATACACGTGGTAGAGACATGTGCATGCAGCGGTACAAGTAGACATCGATGTTTGCATTTATATATTTATCTGTTTTCCTCCCTCAAAATATATAGTGGCCACAGTAACGGACACATGGCTGATTTCATTGTGGATATTTACCAAAGGCGACGGATCCACATGCGAGTCCCCACGCCCCTTGCGGCACATATCCGCGGAACGCTAGCTCCACTCTCTACGTTGCAGTGTCCGCAGTTTGACAGTGATTGAGGACAAATAAAAAGTATCTACGTTCACATGTTTCAACGTGTACTTTACTCATAGCACTGGACGTGAGGGCTTCTATATAATTTGCTATCCAGCCTCCTACTCATCGTGGCTCGTTTCGCGACATCTGTGTACGTTTGGGGGGCTGGTTCACCTCCTCTTCGTCATGCAGTTCAACCCGTGAAGTTCCGTTTTATAGCTACGACATACTATGCTGTCTGTCGCTGCCTGAAAATTCCATT
>NW_021154864.1:0-516 GCF_002837175.3 Physeter macrocephalus | reverse complement strand
GCATATTACGGCCTCACACACACACACACGTACACTTGTCTTGCAATATAATTTCATATAAGACTTGTCTCACATGCAGAAATAGATGTAACAACTTCTGTTTTCATATAGAAAGGGTGCATGCACACTTTCTCTCATATCAACGACGCACACGTATGACCGAGGCACATCACCTGCCGTAATAACTGCAGCTGCTGCTGCGGCTGCTACCACTGGTGGGGTTTGGACGTTCATATCATTGTTGATACTACTGCCACTGTGCTGCTGTTGGGCCTGTTATTCTCACTGGCAGTTGTCTCTGCTGCTACAGTTGATGTCATAGCGCTGCTTCTGCCACGCCTTCTCCTGGTGCGGCGCCGACTGCAAGCGCTGCAGCTGCTTCTACTGTGGGATCCGCCCATTCCTGCGAGCAGCAGAATATATGTGGTATAAACAACAGCTATATATAATCCATCCAGGTGCTACTGCCTGTGGTGCATCCCGCACTGTTGCTGCAGCCGCTGCTGCTGCTGTGTG
>NW_021154863.1:649-2249 GCF_002837175.3 Physeter macrocephalus | reverse complement strand
GTGCGGATGTCTGGCCGGAGAGTGCTCTCTACTGCCGCAGCAAAAGAAACTGACTCCAAGATTTCTGATAGCTGCTTCCTCTGTTTCACATGCATTCTTCCTTCACGACGTGAAGCGCTTGCTGGTGGTTGTCGTAATGTGGTGCAGCTGGTGAAGCCTCCTCCTTCTGCTGCTGCTGGTGCCATAATTGCTGCGACGGGTGTTGCAACCCCAGCAGAAGGCGCGGCATTTGCTGATACTTCTAACTTCGCAGCACGAGCACACAAAACCCCACATGAAAGTACAGGAGGAACGCTTCCTGAAATTGCTGTGGAAGCTGCTGCTGTTGTTGAAAGACCCGGAGGCGACGCAGGTAGCGACAGCGACTGTCGTCCTCCTCCTGCTTCTGCTGCTGATACAGCAGTGTTGTTATGAATACGAGTGCTCGCAGCAGGAAGAGTTGCTGCTACCTTCATCTTCTGTACAATGCTGCGCTGCCGCTCCCGCGCACGTGCAAGCTCGGCGACGTATGGCAATGTCTTAGAAATTCTCGTGACTGCTTCACTGCTGCTGCCATGAAGGCCCCTCTCGCTGGACAAACCGCCTGAACTCTGACGCTTCTGCATCTGCTGCTGAATCAAAGCACATTGACGATGCTGCTGTGCTGCGGCTGTCGACGGCCGCCGATGCTCCTGGTGTTGTAGTTGCTGTTGCCGGCGATCTTGCTGCTGCTGCTGTTGCGGATGTACTTGGCAATGCTGCTGTAGCTGAGATACCTGCTGCTGCTGTTGTCGCTGGGACGGCTGGTATTTGCTGAGAGCTCTCTGAATGAGTCGTACTTCACTGCTGGTCAACCACACGGGAGGCAAACCTGCTGTACTACGGCGTCCTTCTGCGGAGATACCATGCGAGTGCTGTGCACACGGAGAATTGTTATTGCTCTGCCCTGCTGCTACAGTTCCAGTTTTTTCTACCATTGTCAGTCCTGCTCCTGGTACTTCTCTTCTCTGTGCTGCTGCCATCCTCCGCTGCAGATCGCTTGCTGTTATATCTCCTGCTGCTCCTGCTCCTCCTGCTGCTGCTGTGTCATGTCTTCCTGGTGCTGGTGCTGTTGCTGCCCCTGTAGCAGCTGTCATCGATAAAATTGGCGTTCCCATCCGTGCTGCTGATGCTGCAGACGGTCTTGCGCCAGCAGCAAACACTCTCGGCGCTGATGCGCCTCCTGCTGCTGCTTCTGCTGCTGCATGATGAAAATGGATGACGCTGCCACGAGGCGCAGCTGAAGACGCTTCTGCTGGGCAGCAGCACGCAGCTGGCGCGCTTCCTACCCTCGCTGTGCTGCTGCTGCAGCTAATGCTCCTTCTCTCTCTCTCACTGTGGTGGCTCTTTGTGAAATATTCTTCGCCAGCGGCACGATGAAGAGGAGGAGGAGGAGGAGCAGTAGCATGAGTAGCGTTCGCTGCCCCTGGACACAGCAGCGCCTGCTGCAAAAGTCCATGGGCAGAGACACTTGCGCCTGCAGCGGCACCAACACCGGCTTTCTGTTGCTGCTGCTGTTGCAGCAGCACTGAAGCGCTACATGAGGAACCTGCAGGCGTCCAGATGGGCTGCTGCAGCGAGT
>NW_021154863.1:0-190 GCF_002837175.3 Physeter macrocephalus | reverse complement strand
ATTATCATGAGAAACAGCAGCACCGTCGTGCCGCAGCAGCAGTGAACTCTGCGTTTTGTGAGAAGCCCCCGGTGGCGCATAACATGCAGCAGCAGCACTCGTTTCAACTGCCACTGCCATTCGCCGACTTCCGCTATGTGTTGGGTTGTGCTGCATTTGGAAAGCGTGGACCAACTGCCTGACTGCCCCT
>NW_021154862.1:1583-2249 GCF_002837175.3 Physeter macrocephalus | reverse complement strand
ACGTGGCAAGAGCGCTGGGCGCTACTGGATGGCTCAGGACGATGTATTGCACTTGGAACTGAGCTGGGTGAGGAGTAAAGGTAATGGGATCGTTTGGTGTCCACATCAAAAATCGATTCTCCAAGGCTTACATGTTCATTCGGAACACCGACGACATGCTTCGCGTGATGAGGACTATGATAGATATTTTTGCGTCTTGAACACTAGAAGCACGTACGCTTCATCACGTAGATTATCTCGAACGTCTGAACCTACGCAGATGCATATACTCATTGGCGACAATGTGTCTGACTCGAGGAGGCTTACTCCAGAGACGAAGCAGCTGACATGATTCATATACTGCATGTTAGCGGCCATGGTATCCAGCTGAATCAGTTGAAGCACGACTGCCGCATTCAATTCTGTGAGCCTCGTCCATCATTGTGATGAGAGTTACGGACTGCAGAGCTCGAAGGATCTAACGGTGCAGTGCGTCGTAGAAACAGCGTTCTTGAGACGTAGAGAAGCTTTCTCCGTGGTGTCGCCGGGGGACGCACTTGCTGGCAACTTTCTCCTCACTCTGCACTGCTTCTGGCATAAGCGTTCCATCAGCAAGCCGCATGGAGAGTCCAACACGAAGATCGCTCTCTGCTCAAATCGCAACCCCATATAACAGACAGCGTAGCG
>NW_021154862.1:0-280 GCF_002837175.3 Physeter macrocephalus | reverse complement strand
GTATGCCCCCCCGACAGATTAGATGACACTCCTGGACATACACAGATAAATATTAACGAATAGGCGAGAATGTGTCTGAGTGGTGGATGTCCAGTCAGCCGACGAGGCAGGTGACTCTATGTAGGTCTTGCATGATAGCGGGGGCGGTGTGAAGGAGAATCAGGTGTAGCATGTCCGCAGGAGCATTTATTTGTCTGATGCTTGGTGACCAGTGTCATGAGAATTGCTGATCGCAGAGATCCAGGAATCCAGCTGCGGAGTGTTTAGTGGGTAGAGCATT
>NW_021154861.1:2031-2249 GCF_002837175.3 Physeter macrocephalus | reverse complement strand
GTGTATGTACACATCGTATGTGCAAGCTGCACACTGCCAGTCAGCATGTGTTGTAGGCTCCCGGGGAAGTAATGACTCTAGTCGCAGCGGTGCTTTCGTTTGTTCTGGCTATAAAAACAGAGCGCTTCCTCGAGGTCACCCCCACTTAACGTCGGCCGTCGGCGGTTTCATTCGTAGCTCCGCATATGTGCAACCATTCTCCCGATGTCAGGCTCGAA
>NW_021154861.1:0-213 GCF_002837175.3 Physeter macrocephalus | reverse complement strand
AGCCTCGTAGGCTGTTGCGGCTCCAGGCTGCTGCTGTGGAGCTGTTGCTGCTGCTGCTGTTGTGTGTGGGTTTAACTTGGGTTTGCTGCTGTACGTCTATGCCATGGCTGCTATTGTGTGCTGCCACTATGTGTGTCTTTTGGACTCCTCGTGTGCTGCTGCTATTGCGACTTGCTGCTGCGGCTGTTGCTGCCAGGGGTGGGGCTCCTCCTG
>NW_021154859.1:1773-2250 GCF_002837175.3 Physeter macrocephalus | reverse complement strand
ACGAATGTACCTGAGCGCGTGCAAACGTAGACGGTCACACATATCCATCCCTACGAGAAAAGTATCTACGGGTACAGCTGTGTGTATAATATTCACCTGAAGTCGTTTACCTTCGTGAAAACTGTTGCGAGTTACACGTACCTACGCGTTGAGGGGACAGAAGCCGCCTTAAGTGCAACCCTGTAGGCGCCTTTATCAAGCTCCAGCATAAACACATACGTCTACCTTAGAGCACAGAGGAGCGCCACGACACAGTAGCTCTTGATTGGTACACGCACTAGCAATACAACCAAACATCCGTAGCGTTGCCCACCACAGCGACACAGTCAGAAAGCGGCAGGATTTCTGGTTGGATGGACCCGTGAAGGATATGCATGTTTGGCCATCGCGGCTGCCTACCCATTCTCCGGTCCACGGCAATTACCGGCGCCTTGGTAGCGCTGCAAACGACGGAATTTGCTGCCGCAATAGTGCTTT
>NW_021154859.1:0-182 GCF_002837175.3 Physeter macrocephalus | reverse complement strand
CCTTCGACTCCTGCAGCAGCTGCTGCTGAACATTGCTCGCTCCTCCCATCCACGCGTTCCCCGCCTCCTAGCTTTGCCGCCTGAACCGCCGAGGACCTTTCTTGCCTCCACCTCGGCCATCATCGACAACTTTATCGTCTACTTCGTCATCTGGCCTACACCATTTGCGGAACGCTCGCTGC
>NW_021154858.1:2056-2250 GCF_002837175.3 Physeter macrocephalus | reverse complement strand
CGCGCCCGCAGCAGAAAAAACGCATTCACGCATGCCTAGATACAAATATGTGTATTCACGAACGGAAACAAGCATTCGTGCACGCACACTCATGAACAACTACGTGTGCGTGCATACACATGTGTCCACCGACATATGCACATCCAAATGTATCCTCGCACGCAGAGTCTGTGGTCCGGATGTCACAGTCCATA
>NW_021154858.1:0-1127 GCF_002837175.3 Physeter macrocephalus | reverse complement strand
GTACAAAGATTGCCTTCTGTGCAAGCGTGCACCTGCACACGTCCGCAGACTGTGCTAGCTGCAAGTACAGTGGTATGGACTTATATACGTGTGTCTCTAGCCTCCTAGTCTGCCTTCAGACGCAGATTTCTGCGATTTTCAGAGCGACGCCGCCGCACAGCCCCGCACACGCTGAAGTACATTTCTTTGTGTACGGACGTACACACACGTGTGACGTCTCGATATACGTAGAAAACACTTGCGGGCGTATAGAGACATCTATGTATACACAAACACACACACGCACACGTGTATTCGAATATACATTCCCCTCTGCGTGCATAGGCACATGCGTACGCGTACATCTCCATCCTGACACACAGTCATAAACACATATATACACGCGAAGTTGAATGTCTTTCTCTCTTCTCATATCTATACATATATACATGTTTACACAAACACGTGTACGCGTACCCATGCTCAACGTCGGCGTGACAAACCTATACATGCTTTACGGAACGGGAAAAAGGCAGTAGTCCAGTGTAGCTTCACGCGCTTCTTCAAACTTCGACGTACACGAACGTATCTGCATGGACTTACTGCTTCCCACTGTATCACTTACAGCCTTTTCCGTGACTCGTATGATACAAGTGTGTGTAAAATATATATATATATATATATATATAAACATGTCAGTCGTGTCAAAGAAAGACAGCGAGACACGTCTTGGCCGTAGAAAGCAAAGATGGTCAATCGTACAGACGAAATCGCCAAAAAGGAATGCACGAAACTGAGGTAAACAGCCGTGACGTCAAAGTCGAGAGATCCTGCTGTAGCCTTATCGACTGCCATCCCGAGCGGCCTGCTTTAATAGAAATGCCGCCTACAGCTGCATTAGCAAAAGTCTCACGAACGTGATGCTGGTCCTGCAGTGGCATCAACGCAGACATCCTGCCTTTACGGCCAAGAGGGCGTCATCCTAGACACTTGCCGCCGCCTCGCTCCTCTCGACACGAGACTTCCACTGAAACAGAGAATACTCGTAAGAAAACGCGAACGCATGGTAGTGGAGTAAAGATAGAGAGGTATCCGC
Organism: Physeter macrocephalus; assembly: GCF_002837175.3. Taxonomy (NCBI): domain Eukaryota; kingdom Metazoa; phylum Chordata; class Mammalia; order Artiodactyla; family Physeteridae; genus Physeter; species Physeter macrocephalus. The sequence continues at coordinate 52 of NW_021154858.1, read as the reverse complement.
TGTTGGCCACCACATCTAGTGAATCGTATTGCCTGTTGGCGTTGAACCAGCA
>NW_021154857.1:1194-2250 GCF_002837175.3 Physeter macrocephalus | reverse complement strand
TATATATATATATATGTAAATATGTGAGGTGGACTGCGTGCACGCGTGTCCAGTACACACTCCGGTGCATTTAAACGCATGCGCACAAACAGGAGATATATACACATACTTCGCCCAAGGACACGTACTGCTGCTCTGGTTCGTCAGGCAGTGAAGCGCCGCCAGTCCTCCACATATTTATTATACGTGCGCACGACCGACAGACACGCTTGTCTGTGTCTACATCGCCAATATAGATGCCCTCTGCGTTGGCAGAGCACCTCGGGTCCCCGCGTCCGCCACTGATACTACTACTATTACTATTATTACTACTACTACTCTTACTAGTGGTACTACTACCAGTGGTGCCACTGCGAGACCGCGGCTACATTTTCTGAGGAAGGAAAAGGGGTGCTTGCAAAATAATACTGGGGCGCGACAGTTTCGGTGTCTGTACGTGGTTGTAACACAGGAGAAAAAGCTCTTCCCGAGTGAGAGAGAAAAAGAAGTGGGGGACTCGTGTCTGTACGTGGTTGTAACACAAGAGAAAAAGCTCTTCCCGAGTGAGAGAGAAAAAGGAGTGGGGGACTCGCAGCGGTCGTCTTCGACCCCCTCTCTGCAGAGAAAGAACAAATGCAGTACGGCTACGGTGCCTGGCGCGCAGAAGAGAACTGCAGAAGAAGAGTACTGTGGCGCCTCGTCCTCGTGGGCTGCCATCCACACCTGTGCGCTGCCCTCCCACTGCAGTGACGCACAATTCCTCCACGTACACTCGTCCAAAGTGTGTCTTTTTTCCCCGCGTACAAACGCGTAAAAGGTCCCCCCAGATATGCTTCACTGCTTCACACCTGCAGTCGAGTACTACCTCCTACGCACAGAGACAGAGAGACAGAGAAAGAGAGAGAGAATGAAGCGTGCACTTGTGTGGATTGGGAGTCGCGCGTGCTTAGTCAGTGACACGCGCAGAAAACAGCCTCGAGGGGACATCAAGTCGTAACGTATACAAACGTATATACGTATGTTTCAGCTACCGTGGAGGACATGTATATATATATATATATTTATGTGAGGTGGCAG
>NW_021154857.1:0-550 GCF_002837175.3 Physeter macrocephalus | reverse complement strand
GCCGAAACAACAGCTGCCGTTATTGCTTATAGGGGTTCCGTATGGCAGCAGATAAGAACGAATGTGGAAAGCTGCTGTAGCAATCGACACGTCGTACTTGTGTGTGTGTGTGTGTACCTGCCGTTGTGGATTATATAGAGGTGTGGTTTCGCTTTGGCAACGGAGAAAAGAGTGTGAGAAGCTGCTACAGCAGTCGACAGATATGCTGTGTGTGTGGCAAACAAGAGGGATCCGCACAGTAGCCTTGTTTCTCTTGGTCCAGCCGCTTGCTATTTCGTGCTTCTGCACGTGCCGCCGTTCCTGGGTGGCTCCTGATGCTCCGTTGCTGGGCTCTACGGGGATGAAGGCCGCTTAACCATTGCATTCACCACGCAAGGACGCGCTTCCGTTTTTGAACAGTCGCGAAGGCGGGGTCAGGGAGGAATACAGAGACGGAAAAAGAGGAATACATAGGGTGGTGGCCTCTATTATCCGGCTTCTGGAAAGACAGTACGGAAGGCGCCGGGAAATCCGCTGCAACCTCCCGCACTTGTCTTGGGGTAACCAGGAA
>NW_021154856.1:1904-2250 GCF_002837175.3 Physeter macrocephalus | reverse complement strand
AAACAGGCAACCGGCAAATGCAGCCTATAGTTCCTCTCCACGTCTGACACATACATGTCCATATACAACAGTTTTGCTTTGTCGGAGGCTCCTCCTCCTACACTTGTTTGGCGCCCACTGCGACCACTGCACAAAACATGCAAACACTGCTTCTATCAGCTGACAGCATAGTCTTTTAACAACGCCTGTGACCGGCCCCGAAAGCCTGAATGTCTGCGCATGTCCACTAGCTGTCGAACACCCTGTTGATGTACGTATGTCCTCCTAAAAGCTAGCAGACGTAGGCGCACTCAGGACGGGACACCGTGTGTGTACAGCTGCGCAGTCCATGCGTTCTACGTCCATG
>NW_021154856.1:0-253 GCF_002837175.3 Physeter macrocephalus | reverse complement strand
TTATCCACAATATGTGTACCCTACCACGCCAAAAACCGCACTGCTGTCTGAAGCAGCGCAGAATACAAGAACGAATGTCTGCCAAGGCCTGTCTAGATAGGCAACTCCTCGCACAGCGGTGCACGACGTACAATGAGCCAAGGACGGGCTCGTGTTCGTGCTTCCAATAACAGTAACAGTAACCGTTAAAAGCGCGCATAGAGATATGAAGTAACGAGCGGTAATCTCCCAGGACATGCGAGTAATCGCTCGT
>NW_021154855.1:2046-2250 GCF_002837175.3 Physeter macrocephalus | reverse complement strand
GCAGCAGCAGAAGAGGAAGTGGTAACACCGCGGTAGTGAGGTGGCGCAGCAGCAGAGTCAGCAGCAGCAGCACGCAGACCTTCAGAAGGTGCAGTAGCAGATGAGGAAAGGCTTTCTGTTGCTGCTGCATACATGGGATGGTTGCTTTTATCGGAGTGAGTGCAGCAGCCCTGTGCACCTGCTGCTTCTCTATACTTGGGCGAG
>NW_021154855.1:0-230 GCF_002837175.3 Physeter macrocephalus | reverse complement strand
GCTGCTGCCGCGCCTGTTCGTCCCGCTGCTGCTGCTATGAGAGAAAATCCTCACCGAAGGAGGTTGAACCACGAGGACTATTCTGTGCATCCTGCTGGTTGTATGTACTGCGGTGCCGCTGTGCTGCATCGACGCCAACATGCTGCTGGTCTTTCTTGCCCGCAGCTTCGTCGTCAGCGGCAGCAGCAGCGGAAGCGACAGTGAAGACCTCCTGCTGTTGTCTCTCCCAC
>NW_021154854.1:2030-2250 GCF_002837175.3 Physeter macrocephalus | reverse complement strand
GCGTGTACCCATAAACGAAGCTACAAGCATGGCTTCTAATGTCAGTCAAAGTGGTGTCGCTATACACAAACATACTCTGTTATAAAAAGAGAAAGGTATACTATAGCGATGCACCGCGCAATACACACGTGCACGCGCATAACGCATTTATATGTATACGTACATGTATATAGCTCCTCACGCCAGTCACGCACCGCTTTTCTACACAGGCGTATCTGTA
>NW_021154854.1:0-952 GCF_002837175.3 Physeter macrocephalus | reverse complement strand
GGGAGCAACACACTCTCAAACAGGCACGAAAATGGAAAAAGCAGCAAAAGGAAGAGGACCCTTAGCACTCTCAATCAAAAACGTAACCTCGGTTCTCTCATGTATCGCAAAGTAATTATCGGCATGCAATGGTCTACACTCATACGTGTGTGTGTGTGTGATGAATTTTCTGCACACCTGGGCATCCACACAAACGAATGCACGGGCAGACACACGACGTATGTGCATATCTCAATGCACGAAAATGTACACATGTATTAAATGATTCTACGTATCTATGTAGACGAAGCCCTACATCTACGTGGGCGCAACTATACGCATAGTCACGCATACTTACGCCGCACAGTAAACGATACTCATGCACGGGTCGTTGTTGTGAATATGAACCTACATTTTAAATGCATGCACGTATACTTTTACATTGTTCTCGATATGGTTGCATGCACATGTATGCACGTGTTTACATATATATGTCTAAGTGTACACACTGCACCTGTGTGTCTGTGTCTGTGTGTGTACGTGAGTGTGCAGATGCAGCCTCTCTGCATTCACGCATGCCTGTATCTACGTGTACTTGCAGCGAGGTGTAAAAAAAAGAAGGACAGAAGCTGCTTGGCGACTCCTGTGCCCACCGCCGATCCGCGCATCCCAGAGATCTGCTCTTCTGATGACGCTGTGGTTAACCAGCCAGGCACAGAGTCAGCCAAAGACTTGGCACAGCCGCCCGGCGGCCCCTGTGTGCACGTCTTCCAGACCGGCGAGAGAAACGCGTCTCCAGCGAGCTTTACAGCAAAACAGACTATCCGCCTCAGGTATGCTTACAAGTAGAGGACATTATGCTACAAAAATATACACCTTGTGGACGGGTGTACAAGTAGGTGGGCGTGTGTGAACGTCTATCTAGGCACGTGTGCCAGTAAAGATATACATATATAGATAAACAGATACATAC
>NW_021154853.1:0-2250 GCF_002837175.3 Physeter macrocephalus | reverse complement strand
AAAATAGCAGTACTAGTAGTGGGGGGGGTATCGGTAGTGATACAGCTGCAGCTACTACGCATAAAAGCGAAGTCAATGTGATCTCGGTGCGCAATAACGTCTAGTCAGCCATAGCTTCTTCAAGAAGAACAGAATAGCAGATACCAACGGCGCAATAACGCCTAGTCGGTCAGAGTTTCTTCCAGAAGATAAAAACAGAATAGGAGTACGTTCAAACGGTGAAAAAGCGGTCTTCCACGCTCCAGGGAAACCATGAGCTTGGTGCATCTTCTCACGACAGGACACAGGGGCTAGCACAGCGGTGTGTGAAGAAGACGTGAAGCCAGAAGATCGCGCGTGTTTTGCCCGTGCAACATGTTTCAGCAGTGCAGAAACTGCCGGAAGGGTACGTTCGGGGATTTGAGCGAGTTTATGCTCTTGTCGAGGAGAATTTTACATGTACATAGGCTTTCTGCACCTTATGGGCCCCATGCAAGCCGCGGACCCTTACGGTGGTTCACAAGACACCCACCTCTACACATGCGGGTACGCTGGCGGCACTGGAACTAGACGTCACTTCCGCAGCCCTTTGCAGAACCCACAAAGAAAGGCACGCCTGCATTTAGCTACAAGAAGTGTGCTACAGTTGTCAAAACGCATGGGATAACACAAAGAATGGGGAAGGAGGCGCATGCGCATCGGTGCAAATACTAGTGGAAGCAGGAACTAGCCAACTGCAGGGGTAGTCTTCATTCACATCTAGGGAGTATGTACGCCCCCAACTATGTGAGGGGTCCTCCAAACCCCCGACGTTTAACCTCATTTCTTGTTAACAAGAAAGTCCTTCTGTTAGCTTTTCCTCTTGACCTGGATATTAGACGTCGAAATCCACATGAAAACGGCATGTCCATCCCTGAATACCACCGAATAATTATGTCGAGATCACCGCGGAAAGCGTCACTTACATCGGCAGTGAGGCGGCATGAAATACGCTCCTGTTATGGTCTGTCTTAGGGTTGCAAAGTCCTGCCGTCGACTTGATCTTGAGGAGTAGGAACATGAGTTCGGACGCGGTGTGTTATGGAAACTCCTCTCACTTGCCTCTCACTTTTCAGTTAATTCTGTATCCACTACGTAAAGTGCATACTGTTTTCTAGTGTATACAATACTTGTGGTTTCCGTGGGAATTTGGGAATGAAAGTGCGTCTTCTTTGCCACAGAAGCACGCGTCTTTGCGTAATGATAGACGCAACGCACCCCGCGCCACTCAAGCGCAGCGGAAGGTCTGCAGCGATATACAATCCCGATGCCCACATCACCTTTTGTGAAGATCCAGGCTGGAAATTATCTTTTAAATTCTGAACCCATACACACAGTAGCGGCCCATCCATCTTGTGCGTCCCCCTTTTGCTCCACACTGGGTCTGCAGCCGCGAGCCAAGTTCCACGAAGCGCCGCGCGGCCCACATTTTGAGAAAGTATAAAGGTAAATACACGTTCTGAAGACTGGGAAAATAAGGAGCTTGAGGCTTTTCCTCTAGTGGTGTTGCCGGACAGTCGAAGGCGGTGCCCAAAAGTTGAAGCACTGTGCCGAGCCGCAAAGCTTCACCACATTATTTGTTACAGAACGGAAAAACCACTGGCATTTAGCGCGAGAACTCAGCCTGCGTGGTCGGGCTCGCATGCCCTCGTATACGTCGTGCAGCATGGAAGCCAAAGACGCAGAAATTTTCACTTTTAATGTATTCTTACATATGCATACATGCATACGCACGTGCGCGTACGTTTGTGTGTGTACTGCGTAGACAACTTCCAAGTAGGATGACGAGTATATTGCTTTCACGCAGTACACTGCTTCTACTGTTGTGTAAACCCGTGTGCACAGTATATGGTGTTCCAGGTGAATTAGATACCTGTGTGACCTACAGCTTTCTGTCTACGGATTACCTGACAGCACCAGCGCCAGGGTACGTTACCAGAAAAAGGGCTCTGATACGATAAAATGTACTATTTCGCATGGTGTAAGAGAAGTTTCGTATGAGTCTTACAAACGAATACTTGTACCTGTGGGCGAACAAGCTGTCTTCTGCATACTAGAAGTCCTCACGCAACTCTTCGGCTTTCTCGATAACAAACCCATTTATATTCACACATATGCAGATATACATAAATTGTATGTACGTCCGTGCTTGTGCGGACATCAGGCATACACAGGCCTTCAGAGGTAAACTGGGATTCTTAAGTAGCCGCTTAGCCCGCAGCAGTGCCGGGC
>NW_021154852.1:1841-2250 GCF_002837175.3 Physeter macrocephalus | reverse complement strand
TTCCTCCCATGCCTCGTGTCTCATCATCTGGCAGGTGTGGGGGTCCTGGAGCGACCGTGACAACATGCCACAAGCCGGGGGTGGGGGTCACAGCAGCAGCGATTTCTCTCTCGCAGTCTGGACGCTGGAAATGCACAATGAAGGTGTGGTTGGTTCCTTCTGGAACTTCAGGGAATCTGCCCTGGCCTCTCCCGGCTTCTCTGGTCTCCAGAAATCCTTGGCGCCCCTGGACTTGGGGCTGCATCACCCCCACCTCTGCCTCCATCGTCACGTGGCTTCTCCTCTGTGTCTGTGTCCAGATTTTCCTCTTCTTATAAGGAAGCCAGCTGCTGGATTTAGGGCTCTCCCTAATCCAGCATGACCTCATCTTAACCACATCTGCAGAGACCCTGTTTCAGAAATAAGGCCT
>NW_021154852.1:0-425 GCF_002837175.3 Physeter macrocephalus | reverse complement strand
CCCGAGGACCTACTGCAGCGCCGTTTGCTTCACCTGGCAGGTCCCAGCCTTGGGGCGAGGGAGATCGGGCCACGGCCTTGGTGTCGAGGGCTGCAGTCAGGCAGTGCCCGGCCACCGGCCCCATGGGGCTGTTCACAGTGTGATGACCAATCCAAATGGATCCTGTCCTGTGCTGTTGGGGACGAGCCCTGGGTCTGCCTCTGGACCGTCCCTGTGTGGGGTTGTTCATGCCCTCATTTACACTCCACGGCCCCCGCGACATCACCCGCGGTCCCAGGAATCACCTGGGCAAACAGACAGGGTCTCTTAGCAGAAATGGTAATTCCCTGAGGTGTCAAGTTGTTGATGTGACAAATTATTTTTTTAATTGTGATGAAAATATATGTAACATAAAATTCACCATTGACTATTAACTTGAACAACAC
>NW_021154851.1:0-2250 GCF_002837175.3 Physeter macrocephalus | reverse complement strand
TGCGAAAAGGTTGAGGCTGACGTGAACCCTACAGGACGGCACCGGCAACAGCGGTCCAACACTCGTCACCGTGTTGCATGTGAACATGCATCTATCTATGTATTCTTCGCGTAGAATAGTGCCAGCTATTATCTACCGATTAGGGTAGCCAAGTGTTTTGAGCCTTCTTTCACCATTTACACTGCAAACTGAGGAAGTACGAGCTCTTATATGCAACAATACCGACAACAAAGAAAGAGACGCATCTTGCTCTTTACCACCCCCCCAGAAGTTGGTTGTCCATGTGCGTACTTCATGACACACTACAGCAGATGTTGATTATCCTGGTGCACGAACTGTTTGAATGAGTTCAACAAACTTCGGCTCTGAACCGGTGATACAGTGCACGTGTTGCTCACGATGGTGCACCCCCATACAATTGTCAAACTGCAAGAAGTCACTGCGGCGCACATGCACCACCTTCATATGCACGTGTACTGTGAAGCTGTTGTCCTTGTGGTAGCTGCGGTCTGACGTAAATTTGAGAATTTCGAAGATTCTTTCAATTTTTCGTAACACCGTAGTTCTGTACGTGAGGAAGATATCAGTTCCCACCGGGAGTTTTCGTTTGAGGCGAAGCATACAACCGTCATCAGGGGGAAGTGTACAAAAACGGCGCTGTTGTTAGTTGTGGAACACTAACCGCCCATACAACCGTCAGCAGGGGGAAGTGTACAAAAACGGCGCTGTTGTTAGTTGTGGAACACTAACCGCCCGCTAGACATCTTACAGCCGGCGACGCTCTGCACCTCCAGAAGCTGTCAGGTCTTGTTCTATTTAAAACAGAGACGTACCCAGTGAATTTGAACCTACGTAGTGCGCACGTGTGCTTCACCCGTGTTGACATGTATGCTACTTGTACTGGTATGTCCGCACCCAATGCTATTCAACAGAATTCCACATGCGTTGATATTCCTCTGAGAGACATACATACGTACACTTGGGTCACCATCAGCCCGTGCGGAACCGTCTGGAACAGAAAATAAGTATGCAGTCCTCCCCCCCCTTAGCTGCATTAGGAGAGTAATGCTGCTGCGTACCTTGTCTAGATTGCACGTATTGGTGATGTCAACTGCATTTCGTGTTAGTCCACCAGAGAGATCAACAAATCCGTGCACCCCAGAACATTTCCTGCAACCTATGCGGAGGCTCCGGAGAACTAGGATTAGGACTGGGAGCATTTGAACATGCTGTTCAAGTGTGGGGCTTCATCATCTCAACATGTTTGTCCTATACACTCATGCCTGTGCGCAGCTGAATAGGCATATCGCCGGTAGAGCACGCGCGGCTGCGCCCTCGAAATGCATGTAAAAAGTACAAACGTATACCTTGTCGGGATAAACAGTGTAAGTGTCGCTGTGGCTGGCATCAAGGAAATACGTGTCCAAGCTGCGCATGTACGTAAAGTGGACACCTCAACATATTGGTCGACCGAATTGGCCGGCCCGTTAGGTAGCTTCTGCATTGGATGGCTGATGTGTACATGAATACTTGGACACTCATTTTACGTCCTAAGATTGTATATGGCATACAGAGCTATTTACACTGATATGTCGGATAGGGCACAACGGCGCGTGCAAGTGCGCTACGTTTGGGAATATACCGTTGGTGACCCTTTGACATCCTCGGCTTTCGGCTTTCGACTCTCAACACCCATCGTAGATACATACTGGCACGCACGTGAACTCCGCCGCTTCCATGTGGCATAACGTCACTTTCTGAAAACTCGTAAACCTTGATGTAGGGCACTTGCGTGACCATAAATTAAGCCTATCATTCAGTTATCCATGTGTAGCATACACATTTTCAAAGCAGACGTGCACATACACGTACAGGCAGTGAGCAACAACGCTGAAACAACGGAAGTAGATTGGAAGGGAAAAACTTTAATTCCGCTTCTTTCCTTACCAGGCTCCTGAAGAAACACCTACAGTACGTTATGCAGCAAGTTAAACGGCGGGACGGCAGCGAATGTTTGTTTGGCTTTAATCGGGTTTGGTCTGCATGCATTTGAATAGGCTTGCTAGCCACAGGGATGAGATTCCCGTGCGCGTTGTCCTTCTGCCGTGGTTCAGGACTGTCAGACCGAGGCGATCGACATTACTCGACGCAGAGGTGTGAAAAAACGTGCCATTTTCAACGCTCCACAAACAGTGGTCTAAGAGGGTATGTGTAGCTCTTTCAAGACATTTTCCCGTCCGTTTTCCCACT
>NW_021154849.1:0-2250 GCF_002837175.3 Physeter macrocephalus | reverse complement strand
CACAGGGTTGTGCAGCCACCAGCACAATGCATTTGACAACATTTCCATCACCTCCCCAGAAGCCCACTCTTTAGAGGTCACCCCTAATTACACACAGCCCCGGAATCCCCAATCCATTTTCTGTCTCTGTGGGCTTGCCTGTTCTGGGTGTCTCATGTAAGTGGAATCCACTAATTGTCTTTTTCTTTCTGGCTTCTCTCACTGAGCATCATGTGTTCAAGGTTCATCCACCCTGTGTCAGTGCTTTACTCCTTTTCCATGGCTGAGTCACCCTTACCCTCTCTGTTCTCAACTCTATAATTAATTGCGTCTCCCTGCCTGCACTGCACAGGGCTGATGACGTTCTCATCTTCCATCAATCTTGGGCGGTAAGTTGAACTTTAAACCAACACCAAGGGGTCCTGTGCAGAGGCTGAGAGCCCAGCCGCACAGGGTGCACAGTTGCCCTGTGTGACCAGAGCCCAGGAGGAAGGGTGAGATGGGCCTGCCTGTTTACAGGACCAGCGTCCTACGGTCTCATGGGAAATTAACTCGTTCCTCAGCGGCTCGTGAGAGCTGCTCCGCACCGTGCCAAGCGGGCAAGACACACGGGTCAGGGACCACGGTGCTGCCTTCAGTTCAGGCCCACTCATACTAACTGTCTAGTTGGAAAGTGCTGAGTCTCCAGGGGAGGGTCCTTCCTGCTTCTTCCAGCTTCTTGGGGCTCCAGGCATCCCTGGGCTTATGGCTGCACCCCTCCCATGTCTGCCTTCATCTTCATGTGGCTTCCCCTCTGTGTCTGTGTCTCCACTCATCATATAAGCACGCAGTTACACAGGATTGGGACCACCCTAAGGCCCCTGTTCCACCTAGTTACACGACCAGGCCCTACTTCCAAATGAGGTCATGTCCTGAGCCCCTGAGGTCAGGACATGGATGTCTCTTTCCCTGGGGTGTACACAATCTCCCTTCAGTCTGAGATAACTGTGATGTTGCCCAGGAAACAAGCAAGCCCCTTACCTCAGGCAGCCTCTCGAAGAGGTCTGAGCCCACCTGGTCTCTTGGAAACTGACTGGGCAGGAGAGTGCGGCTCAGGACCCGAGTGTGAAGGACACCAGGAAGCACCCGTGTGAGGCTCCCCTTCGCAGCGGCAGCACTGGACCAGCTGATGAGGCCCAGCAAGGCAACCCCGAGCTCCTTAGAGGGCTCGACCCACGTGGCCTGGGGGCGACAGGCAGCAGGGAGTGGGTGTGTGAGGAAGTGTATGTGACGGGCCTGCAGTGAGCAGGTGAGCACAGCTGTGTGTGTCACATCAGGCACACTTGATGGGTCAGCAGTGAGCACACATGGCTGAGATCAGCTGAGGTACACACTCACGTGATCAGCTTCACGTGGCGTCTTAGCGGGCAGGGCACCCCAGGGCTGCAGTGCTGCCACGGGCCCGAGCCACCGACCCTGCCTGGTGTGGAGCTTCCCTCCTCCACCACGGGCCCAGCAGCTCCCAAATCAGCAACTGCGCAGTGGCTGCACCTGCGCAGGGTACTTCCCCTGAGCAAGTACTTCTTGAAGAGGGTCACCTCCGTGGTGACGGCGACTTTCCTCTTCTGCTGCTTCAGCGAGGGTACCCCTGCCAGTGCCCGCTTTCACCAAGGCGTCCGGGCCGCAGAGGGCTGCTCCCTGCACCTGAGACCAAAGAGAAGGACTTGAGGGGCTGTGCTTTCTCCCAGCAGGAGCCTCATATCCAGGGGGGCCAGCGGGGGCATGTCAGACACACAGGACCGGACATTCTGGTTCACCTTCGCCCTACACGGTGGGCGAAAGGACAGCCACGTGGGACCTCAGACCATGTAGGATAAGGCGCGTGTCGAGGACCAGTGAGTGTCCGTTGTTGCAACACGTCCATCCTCCATCGTGCCGGGCCCCCTCCCCTGAAGGCTGGGTCTATTAACACAGGGGACCCTGGAAGGGGGTTTTCTGGCTGGCTGGCTCTCTGAAGCTGGGTGTTTGGGGACATGGGGCAGTCTGCAGCCCCGGTGAAGACATTGTTCTCTCCAGGGAAATGAGGTGGACACTCAGTCCCCGGTCTGTGGATGGTCTAGTCCTCTGGGTGTCATGTTCTTCTTGGGGGTCACTGGAGCCCCGGTGAAGACATTGTTCTCTCCAGGGAAATGAGGTGGACACTCAGCCCCCGGTCTGTGGATGGTCTAGTCCTCTGGGTGTCTTGTTCTTCTTGGGGGTCACTGGGGCTTTATCCTTACTCCGTGGGGTACA
>NW_021154848.1:1430-2250 GCF_002837175.3 Physeter macrocephalus | reverse complement strand
CTGTCCCTAACAGAGGCCCTGATAATGTCCTTAACAAATCCCCTGAGGCTGAGCCTACTGAGGCCCTGATGCTGCTCCTACGTCATGCCCTGACACTGTTCCTAGCTTTGGCTCTGACGCTAGGCCTCACTCAGGCCCTGTCACTCTCCCTTAGTTAGGCTCTGATGCTGTTCCTACCTGAAGTCTTAACACTGCTCATAAATAAGGCCCTGATATTCTCCGTAACTAAGGTCTTGACACTGTCCCTAGGTCATTAGATGACACTATCCCTAGACCTTAAACTAACCCTGTCTTTAGCTAATGTCGAGCCTCTTATGCTAAATAAAGCTCTGATTCTGTCCCTAACTAAGGCCCTTAAATTAGTCCCGAGGCCGTGAACCCTAAATAAGGCTTGGAAGCTCGTCCTAACTCAGGCCCTGACCCTGACACTACTCCTAACTCAGGCCCTGACACAATACCTAACAAAGGCTCTGATGCTAGTGCTAACTAAGGCTGTGACACTGTCTGTACCTGAGGCCCAGAAGCTGTCCCTAATATAGACCCTGCTGCCAGCAGTAATCCTGAAACTCTCCTGAGCTAATATCCTGACCCATCTCTAACCAAGGTCCTGACACTCTCCCTAAGAAAGCCCTGTCTCTGTCCCTAAGTGAAGACGTGAGGCTGTCCCTAACTCAGGCCCTGAAGCTTTCCCTAACTGAGGGCTTGACGCTGTGCCTAACTCAGGCCCTGATCATGTACTTAACTAAGACCCTAATGCTGATCCAACAAAGGCCCTGATGCTGCTCCTAAGTCATGCCTTGACAGTGTCCCCAGCTAAGGG
>NW_021154848.1:0-318 GCF_002837175.3 Physeter macrocephalus | reverse complement strand
TAACTCAGACCCTGACACTGTCCCTAACTAAGGCCCTGGCCCTACTCCAAACTTGGAAACTGACAAGGTCCATAACTAAGGCCCTGACAGTATTCCTAACTCAGGCACTGACACTGTCCCTAACTAAAGCCCTTACACTACTCCTAAATCAGGCCCTAACACTACTCCTAAATCAGGCACTGAGGCTGTCCCTAACCAAGGCCGTGAAACTACTCCTAACACAGGCCCTGACTCTTTGCCTAACTAAGCTTGTGACCCTACTCTGAACTCAGGCAATGATACTGCCCCTGACTAAGGGCCTGACATACTTCTAACTCA
>NW_021154847.1:1881-2250 GCF_002837175.3 Physeter macrocephalus | reverse complement strand
CGATTATCCAATACGACTAGCCAATATTCAGTGCACGATTTATTTATTACAGACAGAAAGGCACATGACGAGATGTTCACTGGCAATCCACGCGAACCTGCACGGTACGAAATTGTAACGTCCAGAGAGACGCCAAAGACATCTGTTCGCACCACCTGGAATTTACTGCTGTCATTAGACGAGTTTTAGGAGAAGCGATTTACGCGCAGATACCCCCGTTTACACGGCACATGCGATGCACGTACGAACAACGTATCCACATCAAACACATGCATGACGATTATTCCACGACTTTTGCCGCGTTGTTCCCACACCTCAACTGCGCCAGAGCAGCCTCCCGTCCTTCCTATTCAACCGAAATTCCACGTC
>NW_021154847.1:0-248 GCF_002837175.3 Physeter macrocephalus | reverse complement strand
GCAAGTGAAAGGATTTCATCTAGTGGACCAACATTTCGAGTCAACCATGATATAGGGTGCCCTTTTCTCATTCCCCACCCGAGTCACTACAACCTCCCGTTCTGTACGTTCACTCGAAATATTGCGTCTGCCCGTTGCTCCCAGGCGCATCATTCTGCTTGCTTACATCTCGTATCTCGCATCATGCAGAAGACGAGAAAAACTCTGTCGGCATTCCTTCCGCTGCCAACTCACAACACGGTCGTTGA
>NW_021154846.1:1902-2250 GCF_002837175.3 Physeter macrocephalus | reverse complement strand
GAAGGACGGCTGGCATTGCCACTTGCAGTAAAGCACAGGTTTCTGTGTAAAACTTCAGGCCTTTTGTACATTCCCTGGGACCAAGGACGTCTGGGGCAGCCAGCCATTTGTCTAGGCAGTGCGCTACACGTACAAAACCCTGGGCAGAAACGCTGAATCACGGAAGAGCCAAGTAGGTAGCTAGGTCTCTTTTCACCAGTTAGAAGCCAAAGATTCTTCTGCTGCGTGTCAATCTCGAAACGGGACCTGAGGTGACCAGCCTTGTATTTCCCATGACGAAAGCAACTTTCATGTGCCCTGAAGCGCCCTGATAATCACTCTTCTAGTCGGGCTTCTACTCACTGTTGG
>NW_021154846.1:0-148 GCF_002837175.3 Physeter macrocephalus | reverse complement strand
TCCAGAAGGGTAGGCGAGCAGCACGTTCCCTGAGGACTGAGTCGCTCTTAAGCATGACTTCAGTGGGAGTAAACTTCTCAAGACTCCTGAGCCCCCTCACGTCAGCACCCGTTTCAGGACGAGAACTCTCTGTGCCGCCAGGCTCCCC
>NW_021154844.1:1934-2250 GCF_002837175.3 Physeter macrocephalus | reverse complement strand
ACGTGCGCGGTCAGCGCAGTCGAAATTTCCACAGTGACGTTAAGCCTGCTTATCCACACATGTACATACGTGTGGATCTCTTCAACTTTTAGAGTTGATAAGACGTGTTTTTCATACGATTATACAGTTGAACACATACCCCCCAGAGATGGGAGCGAAATTCGCATAGTACACAGAAATATAGACAGAGAATTTTTAACAATTTCGAATGTGCACAGCCCACTGTGTACACACCAAGCGCGCAGGCATGCAGGCGCCCGTGGGCCTGCTGCTGCTTTATTTGCCAAGTCACCACGTTTTTTTTCCTAATTTAGGC
>NW_021154844.1:0-569 GCF_002837175.3 Physeter macrocephalus | reverse complement strand
GATAGGTTTTTCTCTCTGCAAGCCTGAATTAGTTTTTGGACACGTATTAGCGTGTAAGAATATGTATATAAGATTACAATATTTATGTAAACTGTAGTACACAACTGCAGAAAGGTTCACTCACATGGTATTTAGTACATGTAAGCGGAGTCGTCAACGTAATCTGTATTGACCTTCCCTGCACTTGAGCATCCGACAACGGCGCATGACATATGCACAACCCATTAGGCTGCTCACGCCCACGTGACCGCATAGACGTTGCCACTTTCACAAACACAGGCCCTGTGCTGCGTGCTTGGCATGGTTTCCCCGTCTTGCGAACGCGTGTGTATGTCTGTGTTCACATGTTTGTAGATCAGTAAATAGACAAATTTATACCAGTATGTACACTTACGTGCACATAAGCAAAAATGGCGGGTCTACTTTTTCGTATAGAGGCAAACTTGAAGAAACTTGTGCGTCTATAGATCTGTATTGCACGTCAACATGAGCACTCACTGATAAGCCACGTACTCAACAGTTTTCACCCACGATCAGCACACACGTATCTGCAAACCAGCCATTTGTGC
>NW_021154843.1:2075-2250 GCF_002837175.3 Physeter macrocephalus | reverse complement strand
TGCAGGTGCTTGCAGCTCATCTGCAGTCGTTTCAAGTGAAATGCAGCTGCTTGTCCACATGCTGGTGTTTGTATACTTGCTGCTATGGTGTTACTTGCACTGCTTTTCCTGTTTCTTATTCTGCCGCTGCAGTTGCGGCTTGTGAGAGTGCCGCTGTTGCCTCCATTTCCTATTA
>NW_021154843.1:0-652 GCF_002837175.3 Physeter macrocephalus | reverse complement strand
ATAAGCCGTTTTCCTCACAATCCCTCTAAGTCCTTCTTTCTGGATCGGTCCCTCTTGCTCTTTCGAAGAGAGAGCTGTGAAGACGTCTTTGGATGTCTTAGACCTCTTGTAAACCCTTGTACAAAGTAACAGTTGCTTTTTTGAAACCTCGCTCACACTGCTTCCTCCCTGTCCGTCTACAAAGCCACTTCTGGAAAAGAGGTCTCTAACGCAACTTTCTGCTCGCACCAGCACGAGACACGCCCTCCTCTTTCGTCAGTTTAGTTGCGGATCCTCCTGCGGCAGCTCTCAAGTCCTCTTTTAAAATGAGCTCTTCGGGGATGACAATATTTGCCCGAATTCTTGGGTGATGACAGTGCGCCCATATTTCGTCAACCGGGTAATTTGGCTGAGGAACACCGCTGACGGATACTGGCGTGCAGCGGCGTTGGTCAGCACACGCGTGGGCGCGCAGTGGTTTCTGCACGCCGAGCCACTTCGTAGAACCGGCAAGTGCGCGAGTGGACGTGCATGTACAGTCATCCACATGAGGAAGCGTCTTGACGTGTATACCTTTAGACGCGTATGCAAGCGCAACAGCCGACTAGTGCATACACTTGTGAGCACAAGCGTGCGCCTGCACGTAGTCAGCATGCGCCAGTACAGCAAACTA
>NW_021154842.1:1966-2250 GCF_002837175.3 Physeter macrocephalus | reverse complement strand
TTCTTTTGATGGAGATTGGGCTTTTCTTTAATGCCAAAAGAGTTGCACTCGGGCCCCCTGCAGGTGGACCCACCTCGGAGAGGGAAAGAAGAATAAGAAGAGATTCGCGGCGACGCCTGAGATGCAGGGACGCGGTGTACAGACACCTGCACGTGTTTTTTTGTATGTTGGTGACGCCTTCGAATAGCTCGCGTGTGTGTGGCACTGTAGAGAGGTGCTCGTATATTGTTTGTGGGGGCCACACTTGTTGTGTGTACGGGGCATACAGAGAGAGAGAAGCGCTG
>NW_021154842.1:0-557 GCF_002837175.3 Physeter macrocephalus | reverse complement strand
CTCTGTAAGGTGGGATGAGAAGTTTAAGGCCAATCTGGCAGCGCAGTTTGCTGCGAAAGCAGGTGGAGGCAGCACGCATCGGGAGGTGGTGGCCCCCCCCCCTGCAGCAGCAGCAGCAGGGGCAGCGGCACAGGTGGAGGACGGGTCTGCTGACGCAGTTCCGAAGGACTACAGCGGGTCTCCTTCGCCTGTGGCAGTGTGGCAGAAGTCATCGTCTCCCTCGCGACAGATGTCTGCGCTGTTGAAGTCGGGTTTTTCTTTCGCGCTTCCATTTTCTTCTGTGGGGAGGGGAGACAAACTCACGGCGACGCGTACCGTCTCCCCTGTCTCCCGACCTGCCACGCCGACGGCTCGCACAACGACGACGACTGCATTTTCGAACACGACTGGCACGACCGCACACACGACATCAAGATCTTCTTGGAGGCTGCGGCTGCTGAGCAGTGGCAGAGAGGCACACCGGCTGCATCAAAAACAGTCGTACAAGCAGCAGCAGCAGCAGAAACAGGAAGGGGGGGGGTACAGACACCTGCAGCACGGCGGCTGCGTCCCTGAGG
>NW_021154841.1:2101-2250 GCF_002837175.3 Physeter macrocephalus | reverse complement strand
ATTGTGAGAGGAGCCTGGGATGCCAATCCAGGTGGGAAGGATAGGGACAGCGTGCCGTCACAGGGACTGCTGTCCCCTGCCATGGTGGAGCAGGCGGGTAGGAGAGGAAGCGTGAGCCATTGGTGGTCCTGTCGTCGGCACTAGGGTTC
>NW_021154841.1:0-1232 GCF_002837175.3 Physeter macrocephalus | reverse complement strand
CCTTGCCATTAGGCTCCAAGGATTTTCCCCACCACGTTGGGCATTAGAATGCTTCCCATGCCATTATCTTTGTGTGTGGGCCAAGGGTAGCTCGTCTGTCTAGGCAGCAGGCCAGGAACTCTGCCTGATGGTGAGTCTCCCTTGATCAGTCCAGGTGTGCCTCAGGTGTCTTTTGTCACGGGTCCCTACGAGTCGCTTTTGATGGTGGCGGTCAAATTCGGCCAAGGGTCCTTCCCTTGTGGTAGATATCTTCGCCTTGAAGGCACATGCATTGTGTGGAAATATATGTGCCAATGGCTGGTGTGTTTCCCTAGAAGGCAGTGGCTCTTAGGCTGAGGGGGCACAGTTGTCCTGAGGGTGTGTCAGGGGTTCAGGAAGACATGCTTTTGCTGTGATGGAGAGGAGAGTGCTCAGGAGAGGAATTGCAGGGCTCGAGACCAGGGGGTTGCGGACGGCGGTGCTCTTTGTCCAGATGGCCGCTCGCTCTGAAGGCATCTGCGCCACGTTGCTTTCACATTTGGCTGTGGACACACAGGCTAGATACTCCCCAAATGAAACGTTTTGTGGAGATAGAGCACACATCGTTGGGTGGTATTGACTGTTCCCTTGGTGCGCCTGTGCACCCTCCTCAAGTATGTGTGTGTTCTCTCACCCTGAGCCAGGTGGAATGCCTGGGACGGAATGCCGGCAGCAGAGCAGCCTGGGGCCATCCGTATAATCCGTGATACCAGTGAAGTGAGGACGGTGCGGCAAGGCCAGGCCAGGCGAAGGAGTCTCGGAGGGGTGTTGGCGTACATTCCATGCGGATCCTGGTTGAAACTTTGTGGCGGTAAGCAACACCTCTTTGCAAAAACCTAGAGTTTTGGCCACGAGAACTGGTGCACCGGGGCTACACCCTCACCTTCTGGCTTTTTCTCGGGGAACACGAGCTTCGATTCCCTGAGTGCTGGCTGCATTTCCTGCCCCATGGCTCGGCTCTGGCCACTTCCATATGCTGATATGATTCAGCTCACTGGCCGTCCTATGGTGGAATCTGCAACTTTGCATGTCCCGCTTTTGAGCATGTGCTTGGATGGATGATGAGGCCCACAAATGCATTCCTTGGAAATCTGAACAAAATGATTGAGAAATCCATACCGTCTCCTCATCGTAACTGAGGTCCAGCACTTGGCTCCCAAAACGAAAGTAGAGAGTGGTTCACAGTGCATTTGCTGCCGTTGGTGTCCACAGCC
>NW_021154840.1:0-2251 GCF_002837175.3 Physeter macrocephalus | reverse complement strand
TGTGTATGTGTGTATTTATCTACATATGGATACATACATGCATATCCTTACCTTACCAGAAGTCAGCATACGTGTACGTACGTATACGTCGCGTGAGTACATCCGTGTGTGTGCGGCCAGTAATGAATCATTTCTGGAGCAGACCTGTAGGAAGCGGCTCTTGTCCTTAAGTAGGAGAAAGGTAGGTCGAATTCTTTCGAGGGCGGAGCGAACCCCCTGCCTACTACGCGTGCTTGCACTCGGTATACGCATCATACCCCATGGCTGTACACGAGCATGCTTGCCGTATCAGGATGTGTGTCTGTTGTGCTGAAGCCGCATACAATCTTATACATGTACTGTTCCTCAACGTTGTGACAGCAAACGAAGAAGTCTTCTTCATGCGTTCGTAGTACTGCTGCTGGTGGCATTGCATTTGTATCTCGGCCTCAGCATTACGGAATCGTAGTGACCCACACAGTCTGCTGCTGGCGCCCCTTTGCTGCTGCTCGCCCAGCGGTGCTGTTGCTGCTGCTGCTGGTCCTGGTGCTCCACGAGTTGATTCCGTTGCCGTTACTGTACCCCTGCCGCTTTTGCTGCGGGGGTTGCTGTTGTTGCCTCCACTCCCGCTGCAGCTGCACCCACGGCTCTTGCAGCAGTGGACGCTGCATGAGCAGCAGGAGTAGAGGCATTTTTGCTGCTCGTGCAGCGTCCATTGCCACCTTTCTTGCTACCACTCCGCGTACGGTTGCGGCTACTGCGTCTGTTGTCGGTGGCCCGTCAACCGCGGCTGCTTCCGCTGGCTGCTGCTGCTGCCGTTGCTGCTGCTGCGGCTTCTACTGTCTTGCATGTGCTGATGCTGCTGCTGCCGTCTGCAGAGTTTGTATCCCCCGGAGCGACTGCGACTTTCTCCGGAGAAATACTTTAATTTAAATCAGCTGCTGTCGAAGCTCTTCTGGAGATGTTCGGAAGAGCCTGGTGAGTTGGTTTTCCCTTTCAACGTATTACAGTGGTGTGTACTGTTGTGGATGGACGGCTTGCTCCGAATCATCGTGCAAATTACACAGGTGAATGCACATGAATATGTACGCAATGGGCCTCTGCACGCGCGTGGTGGCTCGCGTGTTGGATAACCCGTCGATGGTCTCTCCGCGACTGCAACAACGTGCTGAGCAGTGCCACATGCCTGCGTTGTCTCGTAAAGCTACGGTGGAAATGTGGATTAGCTCACGTGTACATGCGTATATGATATTACTGATGAATACGGTTGCGTTTATCAGTATATGAATGTAAAATGTGTGACAGTCTGCGACCACGCCCTTACAGGGGGATATACGTATGTATATATACGTACGTGCATATATATATATATATATATATATATATATATGTTGACGTGGAAAGAAATTTCGTGTCCACATATACGGATGTATAAGGATGTATAGAAATGTAATATTCTATGTCGTGTGTATGTTGTGCGCGTATGTGTGTAAACGGGTGTTCACCTTACTGATGTGTGTATATGCGTGTGTATATATCGACAAAATCATGCGTGCGACAGGACGCTTTACGAGAAACCTGGCGAGCGGTTGGTTCTCATTTTTGTAATCGCTTAAATATCCATATTGTTGAATTCCTGGGAAAATATCCTGTACGTGCAATGCATGCAAATGAAGCGTCGCTAGGTGCATGTGTATGGTCTGCTTGGGATCTGCATAACTATTATGAAATGTAGCGAAACAGGAAGAGAAGGCTGCGGCTCTCTTGCATTTTTCCTGCAAATCATTCCATCCCTTACCTCTGCTGAACATTTGCTGCGGTAGCTGTCGCTGGAAGGACTGTGCACCAGCATGCGGCGGTACTGGTACGTACCATGACTAGACACTCTTACGTATACACAGGAGGTGTATATGTAAACGTATATGTACCCAATATATATATATATGAGTGCTTGAGTCGATAGCAAAATACAACGAATCCTGTATGAATTTTGAAGAATATGAACAACATGCACGTACAGACAAATGAATTAGTAGTGTTGCTGCTGGAGATGCAATAAAGGAGTAGTAAAGATGTCTACTTCTGGGCGTCTGATTTTCTGTGTGCAGAGACACTTCTGCAATGCATTCGGTCCTTCTGCTGCTGTCGATCCTGCGTGTTTTGCTGGTGTTGGCGGTGATGCTGCTGCTGCGCTGCTAGGCCACGTTGACCAGTGCACAGCTACCGAGTAACACTGGCCGTCCTCGTGCCTCCTCTGCTTCTGCGGTTAGCG
>NW_021154839.1:1957-2251 GCF_002837175.3 Physeter macrocephalus | reverse complement strand
CAAAGCATGAGAGTATACGCCACAGGTCGGCTACGCCTTACAATGCGCGGACTTCAGACGACAGCTTCCAGACAATTGAATGCGACACTCTCTTCCGATGTAAAGAAAATCCTTTCTCGTAACTGCTACTTAGTCATGGGTGAAGTGGCGCCGCAAGGCATCAGCAACTGCAACACGAAGGGTTACAGCGAGAAAACTGCAGGTGAAGCAGCAAGAGGGAAGAGAACCAGACCTGGACAGAGTGACCTGACCATCAAGAATAAAAGCGGTGTCTGAAGAAGAGCGCTTATAAGC
>NW_021154839.1:0-379 GCF_002837175.3 Physeter macrocephalus | reverse complement strand
CATGTGTGTCTAGATGTGACTAAACCCAAGTAAATAGGGCTACAGCCATGTGCTAGTGCGTAGACTTGCACATATCACAAACAGATTTCCGTACCCATATATGTAGATATATCTATGTATCCATGTGTGTCTAGATGTGACTAAACACAAGTAAATTGGGCTACAGCCACGTGCTACTGCGTAGACTTGTACATATTACAAGCAAATTTTCGTACGCATATATGTAGATATATCTGCATAGACATGTGTGTCTAGATGTGACTAAACCCAAGTAAATAGGGCTACAGCCATGTGCTAGTGCGTAGACTTGCACATATCACAAACAGATTTCCGTACCCATATATGTAGATATATCTATGTATCCATGTGTGTCTAGATG
>NW_021154838.1:0-2251 GCF_002837175.3 Physeter macrocephalus | reverse complement strand
CTGCCATTTACAAGGTTTACTTTGGGGTGTGTGTGTCTGAAGAAATCGTGTATGCGCATGCCCACTTGTGTATGTCGGGTACAATTGAACTTCTTCGCGTATATGGCACACCTGAATCGCGAGGTTGCT
Source organism: Physeter macrocephalus (assembly GCF_002837175.3). NCBI lineage: Eukaryota > Metazoa > Chordata > Mammalia > Artiodactyla > Physeteridae > Physeter > Physeter macrocephalus. The sequence goes on along the minus strand of NW_021154838.1, from coordinate 2,122 downwards.
TTGATTATCCGTGCACCACTTTCAAAGTCAGCACATCTAAAACTGCATTCTTCTGGCAGAGCCATGCGCACCACCGTTTGGTCTGGTGTCGTGCTACCGCCTCGTTGTTGTCCACCTCGTAAGCGCACTTACCCATGTATAGTTGATACACTGGTGGGACACTAGACACAAGTTTGTCTCTATAGTATCTATACTGCTTCCATACCGGGAAAAACTGAGTTGGCCCTTTCTGGCGTGAAACCTGCTGAAACAAGAATAAACGAAGTACATCTCCGGACGTCAGCGGCACTTACTCGCTCTGCGTAATGGTTTTTTTTTTTAATTATCAGAGACGGAGGCGGCAAGCCTACCCATACAGGGTACGCTCCGATGCGTCAATTCTCTGAATGAGATTTGTTGGCGGCAACATCAGGCACAGCAGTGCCGCAGCTTGATTGATGGGCCAGTCTGTGAGCAGTCAAACCAAACATCGGCAGTCCGCGTTGATGTTGTTCAGTGGCTGTACCTGCCGCTGTAGCCCAAGCTTTGGTGAAACAAGGGATGTAAAGCGGAGCGTGTTTAAGCGCCCAACACTGCGATAAAATTGGAAAAGCCTACAAGCGGCGAGAAATACGACGGAGCGCCGAAGTGAGAGCGATACCATTGTGATGTAGATGCGCAGGGTACGGAGAACTAATCTTATCGTAGCTTGTACTCTGGCGACCGTCAACAACAGCTGAACTCATATTGCCCGTAGCTGTACCATGAGGGGAAGAACAAGCATTCGAAGCGCCCGATACTATCTTCCCCACTACCCACAACTTAGAGACACAGTGAGAGAGAATATGACAGCACTAAGCCGAATGCCGGAGTTATCAGTCACTCTTACGGCAGTCACCGAATTTGGAAGTGCTAAAAATTCAAACGTTGTATGCAACAGCGTATCATTGCCAAACGGATCCCAACCTTCTCCCGGAAAAGTCTCAGAATGCACTGATGCTACACATTAGGGGTGTTGATCTGACAGCTGAAAGCGGCAAATATAAGACACAACATTACACACGTGGGTCGCTAAGTCATGTCTTGACTGTTGTACAAGAAAAATGAAAGAGAGGTACACAGATTGCATAAACGCTCTTTGAAATGGAAAGCGGTTCCGTGTTACTGCATTATGCTCACTAGCTGCAGGTGCGTTTGTTTTTTTGACGTTTTAATATGCGTACAGACAACACGGCATTCACTCGCGCCAAGTGGCTGCCTTTCCAGTATGTGCTAGCAAGAGTAGCTGCTTAAATAAGCCGTAGCAAGATAGACTGCACGGCTTTCGCCAGAATTTGTCCTCTGTATCTCATGAAGTTCCGGAGCACTTATTTGAGGAAAGACTGCCCTTGTTCTATGCGAAGTTGCAACACCGGTTCAAATACTTCAATGTGATTTCACAATGTTTGGCAGATTTCTGGCCACCCGTGCGTCTGATTCGGAGCTTCCATACAAAACGTCTGACTTTAAAAAAAGGTGCTTTACCTCATGAATGTATTTCCACAAAAAGTAGGTAGTCAAACAAGCTTCCCTGCATCGGCGTTTCAGAGTCTTACCAGCAAAGAGGACTTACCGTTCTGAAGGATATGCCACACATTGTAAAGGAGAAAACTTTCTTGCCGTAAGGAATTCGTAGATAAGTTTACAAGAGGATTCAGAACGTAGGCGCGAGAAGGCATCTCCCTGTGCCAACGAAAATTACAGTGTAGTGCCACGACCGGACAGCTTGCTGACGTCGACTTGCAAACTTTTTTGCTTACGTTCCCAAAACACAAGAATATGAGGTGGGGAAATTCACTCTGGCGTCATCTTCGCCGGCGCATCCCCACAAGTCTAACAATAATACTTGCTTTGCCATCCGACTTCACAGCTACGGATGAATGGATCAACGAGGATACAAGGAACAGCACGCATTAGCAGTCCTGTAGCAGACCCTCGGCCAAACCTGATTAGGTCAGGTAGGCTATCGCGCGTAACGTTAGACAATTTCTCAACCACTCGAAGGTACGCACAACCGTGTAGAGAATCATCGATTCTGTAGCCATATTTAATTTTAGCCTTCAGCCTTTAGCCCCCAGATCTCCATCGCCGCCCATGAAGTGAT
>NW_021154837.1:1680-2251 GCF_002837175.3 Physeter macrocephalus | reverse complement strand
GGCATTTGTAACTCGGCCTGACGCGGGCGGCGGCATTTCTGTGCTGCGCGTTTCGGCTGATCATCGGTATAACAGAAGCGGCAGCTGTAACAGTAGCACGAGCATGTAAGGGATCACGATTATGTTGAAGAATTCCGAATATGTGAACCATCTGTCGGCTGTAGGCGGTCACGCTCGCGTCTGTATGCACGATGCGTACACTCGTTGAGTATATACATACTTGTAGATGAATAATGACTTATACCCGTTCTAAAACAGTTAGTACTGCACACGAGATGCGATGTTCGATAAAAGTGTCTCGGCGTACCTTCCAGTGCTGCATGTTTCTACTTGATTTACCGTATGTGTCTGTGCACAAATGTGTAGACATGAAATCTCTCAAGAGTGCCTAACTGTGTACCTTAACACCAGTTATGCATGTGTGTATATGTAAAAGTGACTGCAAATATGTATGGTCATGCAAGTACACACGGGCAAACGTACGTGAATACATCCATGTATATTCATGCAACCAACTATGTACGTACATCAGTAACGAAAGACGCGAAGTCTTGCGCGTCAGTCATATCTA
>NW_021154837.1:0-1208 GCF_002837175.3 Physeter macrocephalus | reverse complement strand
GCTGAGAAGTCGAGGCAGACCTGTTCCTGCGCCATACGTTCAGTATGAAGTGTTTGTAGCGTCTGCCAAGAAGTCGACTGCTAACTGGCTCACGGGCTGCGGCATGTATTTCGAGAGCGGAGAGAACAACGCAGCACACCTGTATCAAATGGACTACACAGGTCAATCCTTCACCCATAATCTGCGAGAGGAGCCGCCATATAGGTACGTGGCGGTGCAGCACCGCGGGGACACTCTGAATGACCGCGGCATATATGATCCATCCTATGCACGTACACGTGTAGCATATCTGTACGCACAGGCACGTACACGTACTTCGGTGCACACCTACACACAAATACACGTAGAACGGTACTACCTCACTGGAGACGCCGCACTGGAGGAAGCAATTCATTCGCTTCCCTGAATACTCGCTTCGTCAGGTGGGGCACTGCACACAAGAAAAGTGCTTTTGCATGGAGCCGTGACCGTCCTCTGCGGAGGCAACGCAGTAATCTGGGGGCAGTATCGCGCTTGCATCTCGTATTCTTGCTGTGCGTTCTATAGGAAGGATCAGGTTGTAACAGACATTACGGATACCACGCCGAACCCCCCTAAACTCTCGCACCCTGATAGTGTTTGCCTCCTCGCTATTCTATGCTTGCAGGGTTGGTGTCCTGGCCAAGCTTTTACCAGACTCAACTCGGAAAAGAGCACAGCCATTTGCGTACAGGTTTGCAACCGTCAGCGTGCCATCACACGATGACTCAATCCTGAATGCTTTGTTAGTGCTCGCGGTACTGTTGATAGTAATGATGCTGATTCGCAAGTATTTGATTTCTGGATTTACTAAAATCAAGGACCGCGTCCTTTCTGGAACATCCAGCGGATCTGTCTTCTCCGGAACTTCACGAGGTAAAGTCTAAGCTTCTCTCTGAGGCACTTTTAGCTTCGTCTGCTGTCACTTTGCTCGCAGTCTTGTTGAGCGCCTGCGCCCACACAGTAGGTCTCGTTCACCACACCAACCTTGGTGTCCTTATTCAAAGGAAGAAACCGTTCTAGCTTCGTAATTATATTCGGTATGACTAGAGAGCAACATTCAACACATAGAAAACCAAACGTGACTGGGAGGTCGACTCGTCTCCCCGCCATGTGACGTTCCGTCGCGAAAACATGATAAACTCTGATGTGAACCGGTGAGGGTGCGTTCATTATGCATAGTGTGGGAT
>NW_021154836.1:1434-2251 GCF_002837175.3 Physeter macrocephalus | reverse complement strand
ACAACTACAGGAAGCAGGGGACACAGCACTGGTGTCACACCGAAGCCTACTCGCTGCCACTGATCCTCCCTTCTCTGATCTGCAGCCTTGTATCTCTTCCATTCCGCTCTGCAAAGGTTCTACACACTTGTGTAAAGGGTCTCCGCGCGTCTCCAGGGTTGGAGCAGTTCAAGTCACGCGTGGGGATTCCTCCGAGAAGAAGCCAAGCGACTACCTATCCACCTCAGGAAAACGCTGAGTAAGTCTGTGCAGTCAGTCTAGTGCTGATGCCGCTCAAGACAAGTCTCCTTGCCTTCTGTGCCCTCGCTCCTCTGTAACATTCACTCAAGACTGAACTGTTCTGCATAACCACCCTAAGCACTCAATGGCTCCCAACTGCGAGCATGGCAGCCACTCCAGCTGATATCGGAGACCCCGTTTCGACACCACAAGACCGGTGCTCATAACTCTCAGTACAACGCACTATCGTTTCCCACTCCGATTCCTAGCCCAAATAGGTGTGGCCTGCAACATTTTCACAGGCGCTGCTAATTCAACGTAGAGCGGCATAGACGAACCGGCACGGCCGACGTCGCAGCCGTTTCGCGAGTCCTCAGTGATCGCGCACGCCCTGAAATGCTTCCTAGCGCCTAGGGGACGCAAAAACGCGCAACAAACTTTCCCCTGGGCATCCATCTACACCCGAGTAGCGCAATTGTGCTGCAACGACAGGCACGCTGGCAAATTTCTCGATCACAATCATAAAAGTATCGGGTTGTTTGCGTGAAAGCGCACAGTTTGATGCAGAGAAATTCCCCGCCTGAGAAACCCAGATAAC
>NW_021154836.1:0-1149 GCF_002837175.3 Physeter macrocephalus | reverse complement strand
GCGCGTGCAACGGCTATGCGATGTCGCCCCGGACACAGAGGGCTCGACCGCGAATGCATCCAGCCTCGTAGAGGCTGCAAGCACGTCTGAACGACCGCCGGCGGGAGAGGACAAGCCTCCACTCACCGTTTAACGCAAGTGCCACTGGGGACTAGATGCATCGTCTCCAACTCTACCTCTCCCGCTAAACGGTCTATCAATGACCAATGCCTCTCTTCGATCTGCTTCTGCAATAAAGTCGGCCCCGCAGTGCATGCACCCTGCACATTAACTGCCAACACGGATGTCTCCCTCCATTTCGGCGCCATGTCGCCCTTTAACATTCACCACGACCTACCAGCCTTCCACATACAGCGCTAATACACAGTCTAGGATACCGCCTTAACAACTTCCTCACTAGCCTTCAGCCTCTAGGGTCTTACACCAGCGCTCACCTCTGCCTAAGAGAGGCAAAGACCCATGCGGGAGTATTCGTTTGGAGCATAATTGCTTTCTGCAGAACTAGTATTACGGAGCGCATATTGCAGAAGAGACCTTGGACCACCTAGTAGGCTCTGCCTTCAATACACGTGTTTGAGGCGAAGCGTTTGACACGTCTGGATCCTCCTCCAGACAACGTGCAAGATTATCTTCAAATTCATCCTGAGTTCAACGCCCCTGCTCGACCAGTGACACGACTTACCGACGGCTACTGACTCCATCTTTCCACACTTTGCCTCTGTCACCAGGACCTCCACTGCTCCTTGTGCTATTGCGACGACGTCCCCCTACATCACTCGTTTGCATGTGGCCCGCCTCCTGTTCACGTTCGATCTTCCTGGACACATGAATACTGCCAAGAACAGCGCCTTCAGTCTTTCTCGTCACGACTGCGAATACTCGTGTTGTCCTCACATGCTGACACAGTCACCTCAAGCAGTGAAGGCGACGAGGATTACCACGTCTCCCACCATATGATCTTTGTGTGTACATGCAGATTGCTTGCGCTTACATGTACATAGCTGCTTTACATTTACATGCGTCAAACATTACGTGGCAGCAGCCGGCGAACGATAACCTTATGCATGGTACATACTACATCGCTGCTTGGTCGCTTTTCTTATCGTCTCCTCGCGCTCGTTCCCGACGTGTCGCAGCAACCGTATCCGC
>NW_021154835.1:1191-2251 GCF_002837175.3 Physeter macrocephalus | reverse complement strand
AGCCTATCAGACAACAACGCATGGGATATGAAAGGTAGTCTTCTCTGAAGTTCCCACGGAAAGCATTATTACGCAGATTCCTGAAATAATGCGCTTCGACGTCACGTGGACAACGGGAAAAATGCAGTGTGCATACATAAACACCGGTATGCACGCAATGCCACAGTGCTTGCACGCGTTGCCGTCAGATGCAGCTGCACAGGCCCGCCATCAGTTGGCTTCAAGCAAAGATTTGCCTGGGGTGTGTACACACCTAGACGGCATGCTGAGCTTCAACATGAAACGGACTTAAAATGCTTTCCTACATCGCAGAGGTGTACGTACACGCAGCGGAGGCCGTCTAGCTGTACTCTCAACCCACAGTTTCCGGTGGCCGTTGGTGATACGGCTTTCTCCACGTCTGCACCCGTCAGCTGCCTGTCTCGGGCTTCCGTGTCTGCTGCTTTTCGTTACGCTTGTAGAACATTGTGAAGTCAGAGACATCCCTCGACCTGTACCAGACAGAGAAGCTGTGGGAAATGAGAGCCTTCCATGCAAGTAGCACCGAGTTCTGAATATGCGCGTGTGTGTGTGTGTCGGCATCTGTCTTCACTACCGCTCCGAACACCACCTCGTAACATTTGCTGCCTGCACTCGGGCGGGCCACACTGCTGAGTGCCCTCACGATGTCGGAAAAGGCGAAGAAACCAGCGCGCACGCATTTCCAATTGCAGATCAAACGGTATCTATTCACCTACGAGGTAGTGTGCGTGTCCCCTCGCCAACTGCGCGACGTAGAAATTTAATTTTCCACGGATGGACGGGAATGGGGGGGCACCTGTGTCTACACGGAAGACAAGTGTATTTCGTATAAAGACCAAGATGTCTGGTGCTGCTCCCAGTGACGGAGTTCTGCATCTATAAATGCTGTTTGCTACATATAAACTACTGAAACACATGCATCCATCAGTATGAAGAGTCGAGAAGGTGGCTCACGCTGCGGCTGCTGGTGACCCTGCCTGCCTGGTGCACATCACTTAAGTTGTTCTATCCGGCTCGTAGCTTCCCTACGAATTTGGCG
>NW_021154835.1:0-722 GCF_002837175.3 Physeter macrocephalus | reverse complement strand
CAGCAGACGCACTTAAAAAGAAAAACTTGGACAGAATCACGCAGAGAAGTACTCTTTATAAAATTGTTCAGATGTAGAAGATACGTACGTATACGTACGTATGCATACGCGTGTACATCTGCTCTCCCTCGCTCCACGCAGCTCCACGCATATTATAAACTTTTTTAAAGAGAGTAGTAACTTGTCGTAGTTCCCCTCCAAATCGCTTCCAACACCAGGCGCTCAGCGTCTCCCCAACAATTTCTCCCCTTTTCGCGTAGAAGACACGCTCATCATACCCGGAGCTTCGCACCTAAACCATGGACAGAGAGCACCTACACGCATAGCTGGAACCATCTCGCCTGACCCTACTGTGATGATGTGGTGACGTGCATACGCCAGACGACGTCTGTCTCTCCTGGGCACCGTGTCTCGGCCCTGCTGCGCGTGTGTTGCAGAGAATAATAATCTCTGTCTCGCCATTTACTCCGTTCACAAACGAGACCCCGCCGCTGCCTTCGCTGTTGTGCAAACGCTCACCCCCCAGCAACAGCAGCAGCAGTGCTTGTCTCAAAAAAGCAGCGTCGTCGTTGCGTGCACACATACATACATATATATATCGACGAGACGCACCCTACATTCCACACGAGATACACACATCTAGACACATTATTTTTGACGCACCTGTACGTGATACAACTCTCGCGGCCGACTCTCGCTTCTTCTCTTTATTTGCACAGGTG
>NW_021154834.1:1014-2251 GCF_002837175.3 Physeter macrocephalus | reverse complement strand
TATTTTGTATGCTGTGTTGCAACTGCATGTGACGCTACGTACATCCGGGGATGTACATCTGCGGATCAAGTGACCTAGTATCCAGCGTGGTTCAGTTTTTCGTAGTAGTAGCCTTCTCGTTCCTTGGCATGTTATTCCGTGGTGCTAAAACTGTGATGAAAGTACTGTCGCGCTGGATACTTTCGAATTGTTGAGTGTGTAATTCGTATTGTACGCCCACTGCACACAGTTGACAGCACACAGTTGACTGATCTGTTTCCACGACCAGATCTGCTTTCAAGCCTGTGAGTGTACCCTTGTGTGCTCCTTTTTTGTGAACACCAATACATGCAGACGTGCTTGTGTTTGCTGACGAATACAAGTTGATACTGTCTTTTCAGCTGCAGTCAATACTCGTGGTACCACGTCAGAGGTAGCAGTTCTTTCCTACCAGAGAGGAATCACACGCAAGTTTTCGTTGATACGAAGTACAGACTGCGGTTGACCTTCACATTGTTGTTTCAATTATATTCACCCGTTTCTATGGACGAATGAACCCCCGCACGGTACATATCATCTAGAGTACATAAATGCCCATCAAGGTGTGTGAGATTTTCCTGGTGTGTTCGAGCTCTGCTGAGCCTTTCAGCGTGCTCTTCCCCTGGATGCCATGTACGACGTGTGGATCGTTTCCAGTAGATGATGTATGATATTCCAGCCGGCGCTGAGTGCGGCTGGGGCATTCATCAAGTACAGGCCCCCCCCGCATTTCATGAATATGGCGCGAATGGTTCGACCTTTAGTGGAGGAGGAGGGGGAGCCGGAGCTGCTGGCATGTGTGGTAGCGCAGAAACATGCGTCCTACGACAGTTGTTCTGCAATTCACGGTGGAAGTGCAGTCAAAGAGAGGATGAGCGGCATGTTTGACGAGGGTACTGAACCATTAGCCGAGAGTCGTACAGAGGCTGCTTCGTCCCTGTCTTCAAATGACGAACTTCACGGTGGTGCGAAGGCAGTGTTGCCACTCAGAACTGCGGAGGAAGCACCGGTGGGCGAGACGAGTGCGTTGCTGCCGTCTCATGTGTTGCGGCCACGGTCGAAGAAACCGATGTTAGCCGGAGAAGGAGAGTGCCACGGGACGTATGGTGGTGTTATGGCGTTGGTAGGAGACGCCGATAATTCCGGTGTCAGTCGTCGTCCTTTCGTTAACAGCGTGTTGAGCTGTTTGATAGCAATGCTGCAAGGCGTGGAGGTGTTG
>NW_021154834.1:0-279 GCF_002837175.3 Physeter macrocephalus | reverse complement strand
CCATGCATGTTACCCCATATACATATATATGTGAATGTGTCGTACAGATACGAAGATACAGATACAAATTCAGTGATAACGGTGTATGTGGAGATGCATGGACATACACACCAGAAAGGCGTATGTTGAAGTGTGTGGTTTTATGTAATAGGAGAAGTCATGAACTGCTCGGGAGACACACGTATACACTTCTGCACGGTAACGCTTTTATGTCTACGTGTCCATGGTAAAGAACTGTGTTCTGCTTATATGCTTCAAGCCGAGATATCGTGGCGTCGA
>NW_021154833.1:1469-2251 GCF_002837175.3 Physeter macrocephalus | reverse complement strand
GTCCGTGGTGGAGTAGTAGCCACTGCAGAGAAGACCAATAAAGGCCGCATGCGTTTGTGATTTGCATGAAAATGGAGCATTCAAGTAAAGAGAAGCGTGAGAAGATGTCGCGTTTCAATACCGGGAACTCTGAATTCGTGCGAGGGATCTTGATGGACGTGAAACACTTGTGTAGAGACAGCGGTGGTGAAAAAGACACCGTGCGCGATTACAGGTAACACAATTGTTGTCCGTCTGAGTTGCCAGCCTTCACAGCCACCCTTTCAACAGTAGCTGCCGAAGCCTCAGCAGGTGAGACAGCATCAGCAGCACAGGCCGTATCGGCGTCGGCAGAGCGGGCTATCGTCGTAGCAGCAGCATGCGAAAATATTTTTGAATGGGGACTACGAAGACACGGTGTCGCGGCGTTGTAGGGCAGCTGCGATGTGGCGGTGTTGTACAGAGGGCGGAAGGCATTTGCCATTTGCTATTTTCTCATCTCTAGAACGGAATTTACAGTTGCACAAGCACTTCATTATTTGTACGTGCATATGTGTGTAAGTAGACGGGTTGAGACAGTGTGGAATCAAATAGTTTGAGAAACAGACACACATGAGGGGGGCCGAATGCTGGTAGGGTTTCGTTATCCGCATCAGACTTGTTTGAAATTACATACGGGTGTTCATGGGAGTGAATACTGTGTGTACTGGTTGCATGTGTGTAAGTCTGTAATTCTGGGTTTTAGTGCAGTGTTAAGCGCGGCGCGTAATGTGTCTCTGGGTCCGGGGGGGGGTAGTGGTGGA
>NW_021154833.1:0-306 GCF_002837175.3 Physeter macrocephalus | reverse complement strand
CGATGAGCCACACTGGTGGTGAGCAAGCACTTGGCATACTAGTCGTGAACAAGTACCCGGCCACCTGTATTTCGTGTGATCAGAAGTCGACATCTGAATAGCACAAAAGCACCAGCCGGGTAATATTTCTTTCGCGCGACCCCCGCCGAGGGTACGTTCGTGTGCGCTGGGCTGACTTGTATTACCACCGAGTCGTACAACTTTGCAGACGACCTGTCCAACTCCCTGTATTTTAGAGATTCGTTCGAGCATGAGCTACTTACGTGACGCCTTTGAGCAGGTTTGCTATGTGGTGGATGCTGTAGC
>NW_021154831.1:1932-2251 GCF_002837175.3 Physeter macrocephalus | reverse complement strand
TAATGATGGATGCTCACCGTGAATGCTGCTAAGATGAGGGAGATAGCTATTCCAGTCAACCAGTCATATACAAAAATAAGCCTCGCTATGCCACATAAGAAGTTAGACTTCTGCATTAGTATCAAACGTCTTAAAAGTTACGTTACCGTCGTGCAGGTGTTTACACACCACATGCGGCAGTAGTGGGGCAATCGCGTAGATGTTGAATGTCCCGCCACTTAAGTATCGACACATAGGAACCCCTACAGATATCACACCATCACATGCATACCGTCTCTGTTAATATATCCATTTTAGGTATAGTATGTATATACAGTGA
>NW_021154831.1:0-237 GCF_002837175.3 Physeter macrocephalus | reverse complement strand
CTACCCCCTAGAACAGACGGTGCCTATGAAACAAGTACGTTCTGTGGGAGCGCCAGAACTGCTGTAGAAACTAGAAATTCCTATTTTCACTGTTTACTACCCGCTATTGACGACAATACAGGAGCCCTCACACAAGAGTGCTCAAGTGCGTAGCACTGAGTCTTGAAGCTACGTAAATGGTAGGAGAAGGAAGAGTAGTGAACAGTAAAGCCACGCATCCCAGTAGGCACCACCTTG
>NW_021154830.1:822-2251 GCF_002837175.3 Physeter macrocephalus | reverse complement strand
CAAGTCTATATTCGATGTACCCTGTCACACCTGTGCTCTCTGATTTCTAGCAAGTTGAAGCGGTGGTAGAGTAACTGAAAAGTAACGCTGTATATGTCACAGTTGCGCTACTGCACTGCTTGCCTGTTATCCAGGACACACGCACATTTCTAGTGCGTCAAGAATTACAGGACACTGACGTCTGAATAAAACAGACTTCCCGGACTTTGCCTGCACGCAACCTGGGTACAAATCTAGAAGCACCTGTAGAATTGGGTTCTCTAAGCACGTAGTTGCTGCGATGTGTACCCGCCGTCTCTTGCTGCAGAGGCGTACGTACACTCGACATCGCACCTCTACCTTGCGCGGGCTTTCAGCCACTTCACCGGCACCTCAGCCTGCTTGGTTGAGTCTTGCCACCGATTGGACGTTGCGGTTTTTCTGCTACTTCTTTGCATTGTCCATTCATCTGCTGTGTGGGTGGCTCCCATCACTGTTGCTCCTTCGTTCCGTACAGCAGTGGTGCCCTTCCAGCCCCGACCTTGACCGATTTGCTCCACCGTCTCACAAGGGTGGTTTTTCTCGCGCATGCCTTCTCAGGCTGCTGCTGCTTTCTTTTGTTGTTTGCTTTGTGGTTTCTTACATCAGGAGAGACTAATGGGGTTCGGACACCGTGTGTACAAGAGCTACGACCCCCGTGCACACATTATTCGCAAAGTCGCAGACGTAGTCTTTGAAGTCGTAGGCGCTTCCCCTCTCATTGTTATTGCAAAAGAGCTGGAGCAGGCGGCTTTGAAGGTCAGTTGTTGCCAGTACAGCGGAGACAGAGCACATAAAAGGTCAGACCGTGTTGACAATGAGCCGAAGCTCCACAGAAGCATGACCTGTAATACGCAGTATGCTAGACTCTCACACGCATGCATGAAAGCACGTAAATGCATACATATCTATATACACACTATTTATGTGCATGCGCGTGTCTATATACACCTAGATGCGTCTAAGCTGGCCTATTCGGGGAAAATTGTCCTTGGGATCCGACCACTGTCCGTGGTAGACTGCATTCGCAACACGTAAAGAAAAAGAGTACGGATCCATTTCCGTTGAACACGGACAAAAAAAGCAACATGATCAAGGACGTGAGATAATAGGCTTGAAGCTCTTCACGGCTAAAAAGATTTGCTGGATGAACAGAGATATCAGCAAGAAAAAGCAAGCAGCACACTTGAATTGCAAAAACGGAAACGAATCTAAGGTGCAGCAAGTACACAAAGGATCTCTACACAGAACCGAAGCCAGAAGAAACGCTGGACGACAGTGTTTCTAAAGAACACATACGCGATTATATATATCTGTACACACATGTATACGGTTCTTCCTCTCTCTGTGTCAACCCGTCTGTGTGTGTGGTTCTCTGTCTCTCTCTACATGTATTTATTTATCTGTGCGG
>NW_021154830.1:0-195 GCF_002837175.3 Physeter macrocephalus | reverse complement strand
CTTATTCGTTGCCGTATTGACCACGCTTCATGTATCTTCTGTCATAGATGCTAATCGATTGCGCACGCGCATAGTGCTAGTTTCACAGAGACGAATCCGCCCTGCCTCCGCGCAAAGGCATGACGTCGATCCTCCCTGCGCTGGCGCTACCAAAAATACATACAGAGGCATATTTGTTTAGGTCTGGTTGCTTGG
>NW_021154828.1:0-2251 GCF_002837175.3 Physeter macrocephalus | reverse complement strand
AAGATCCTTTTCTCATTATATATTCCTGGCACTTTTGTCAAGATCAATTGATTGTAAATACGTGGATTTATTTCTGAGGTCTGTATTTCATTCCATTGTTCTATATATCTGTTTTTGTACTGTGACCATACTGCTTTGATTACTATGCTTTGTAGTATAGTTTGAAATGATGAAGCGTGATGCCTTCAGCTTTGCTCTTTGTGCTCAAGATTGCTTTGGACATTTGGGGCCTTTTATGGTTCCTTATGAATTTTAGTATTTCTTTTTCTATTTTCTGGGGAAACTGCCTTTGGAATTTTGAGATGGATTGCATTGACTCTGTAGATTGCTTTGGATAATATGGACATTTTCAATAATGTTCATTTATTCAGTCTATTAATATGGGCGATTCTTCCATTTATTTGTGTCTTCTTCAAATTCTTTCATCAATATTTTATAGTTTATTTGTGTCTTCTTCAAATTCTTTCATCATTATATTATAGTTTGCCGTTTATGGCTCTTTTACATTCTTGGTTAACTTTATTCCTAAATATTTTATTCTTTTCGGTGCTATTGTAAATGGGACTTTTTTTTAACCTTTCCTAATAGTTTCTGTTGTTAGTATACAGAACCACTAGTGATTTTTATATGTTTTGTGTCATGCCGCTTACTTGATTTATTTATTGGTTTGAACAGTTTTTTGGAAGTGGCATTTTTAGGTTTTTGTAGATATAAAAACATGTCATCTGCAAACAGAAAATTTAGGTTTACCTTCATGATTTGGATTTATTTTATTTATTTTTCTTGTCTACTTGCTCTGGTTAGGAATTCCAGTACTATGTTGAATAGAAGGGGCAAGAATTGGTACCCTTGTCTTGGCTGAAACTTAGGAGAAACACTTTGGGGACTGTTAGCTTTGGGTTTGTCATATGACTTTTAATGTGTTGAGGTATATTCCTTCTATAAGTACTTTCTTGACAATCTTTATCATAAAAGGAAGTTGGATTTTGTCAAATAATTTTTATGTATCTATTAATATGATCATATTTTTCCTTTATTCTCTTCATGTAATGTATCACATTTATTGATTTACATACATTGGGCCATCCTTGCATCCAGGCATAAATGCCACTTAATCATGGTGAATGAACCCCTTCAATATACTGCTGAATTTAGTTTGCCAGTATTTTGAGAGTATTTCATCTATGTTATTCAGGAATGTTGATCTGTACTTCTCTCATCGTGCCCTTGTCTGTTTTTTAAAAAAATTTATTTTTTTAAATTTATTTATTTTTGGCTGTGTTGGGTCTTCATTGCTGCACGTGGGCTTTTCTCCAGTTGTGGTGAGTGGGGGCTGCTCTTCGTTGTGATGTGTGGGCTCCTCGTTGCGGTGGCTTCTCTTGTTGCAGAGCACAGGCTCTAGGTGCGAGGGCTTAGTAGTTGTGGTACACAGGCTTAGTTGCACCGCGGCATGTGGGATCTTCCCAGACCAGGGATGGAACCTGTGTCCCCTGCATTGGCAGGAAGATTCTTAACCACTGCGCCACCAGGGAAGTCCCCCTTGTCTGGTTTTGGCATTACCCTTGTCTGGGGTAACGCCTCATAAGATGGGTTGAAAGTGTTCCCTCCTCTTTAACTTTTTGGAAGTATTTGAGAAGGCTTTAAATACTTTAAATATTTGGCATAATTCACCAGTAAAACCATCTGTTCCTGGGATTTTATTTATTGAGAGGTTTCTCAATACTGTTTCATTCTCTTTACTCATTACTGGTCTGTTCATGTGTTCTATTTCTTGGTAGGTTGTATGTTTCTAGGAGTTTGTCCTTTTTTCCCTAAGTAATCCAAGTTGTTTGCATATGATTGTCAATAGTAGTTTCTGATTGTCATTTGTATTTCTGTGGCATCATTGTAATGCCTTTATATGCGTGTGTGTTTATTTGTTCATTCATTCATCATTCAGTCGCTCTTTTTCTTATTCTTGGTAACAGTTTGTCAATTTTGTGTGTCTTTTTAAAAAAACCCTCCAATATTACTTATTCTTCTACTGTTCTTATAGTCTTTATTACTTTATTTTTAATTTTTATTGGAGTATAGTTGATGTACAATGTTGTGTTCAGTAAAGTGAATCAGTTATACGTATATCCACTCTCTTTTAGATTCTTTTCCCATACAGATCACTACAGAGTATTGAGTAGCGTTCCCTGTGCTAGACACTAGGTCCTTCTATTACTTTTATAACTGCTCTAATCCTTATTATTTATTTCATTCTGCT
>NW_021154827.1:0-2251 GCF_002837175.3 Physeter macrocephalus | reverse complement strand
CGCTTTAAGCGGAGTGAGGGCGGGGCAGGGCTGGTAAATCGACATTTTGTCTTCGCTGAGCATGCACCTGGAACTGCGCAGTGGTTCTACGGGACCACCGATTAAGCTTGCTGCGGTACGGATGTGTCCAGCCACGCGTAGTCTCTTCGCGGTGGAAATAAAGCTTCTTCTTGTATGAAACAACCTGGTTCTGGACTTGTTAGATGCCGCAGTGTGAACTACATGTACGCCACGGTGCCTCTCCAGTCATGGCGGCAGGTGTCGGCCTCGATGCTCGTGTGGAACTCCCTGTCAAACTAACTAGCTGTCGCAGCGCCCATCAGTTTTTGAAAGCGCGGGGAAATGCGCGAGACTACGCCTTTGTCTATCAGTCTTCCGCTCCACACGATTAAAAAATACTGTTCCTTACAAAAAGGAAACTATGAGCGCACCTGGTAGGAAGCTGTGCAGCAGCTACGAGACCGACAACCAATCGTTAGCCGCACGAGGCCGTTGTGGCCGCTGAAAATTTTGCGTAGACGACGGTGCCAGCAGACACACCATCGACATTTGTCAAATATATAGCGCACACACGTGAACATATTGCTTTAGAAGCCATTCCTCGCGTTTCGGGGCGCATGTTCAGTATACAAGCATTGTATTGAGGTTTGTTGATGTGGAAGTCTTAAGGGCAAGCGAAGCTCGCGCCGCTCCTGCTGGGACGTGCGGCGAAGTTGATACGCTCCCTTCGCACATGTGCGGTATGCGCGCAGGCAAGTCAAGCGCGTGAAGATACTGACTACATTGGTTATGGTTTTATCATTTGGGGTGAATGCCGCTACTGTTGGCCTTAGTTCTTTCGTTTCGCGACCGGCAACTGACATCAGTGCGTATGCCAGGGCAGCTAAGTACTGAATATATGAGCGCGGTTGTGAGTACCAACCACCGTGCTCGGCGCGTATCTGCAGCCTCAAATGTGCTGTCTTCAGGCGAAGGCGTGCCCAGCCTAAGTAACAAACAGAAGTGTTAGTACACGGCGGTAGGAACTAATCAGCATAGTGTGCGAATCTTTTTCGATGCACAGCTGGTGCACTCGTGATGCGCAGGCAGGTGGATGCACGCTTTCCGAACACATCAACTACAATGTATGCCTACACGAGTAGCATCAACCGAAATCGGGATCCACGCCACAGAGACGGGCCTGGAGATACAAGCTCAAGGATATGTATAAAGACATCATTTGGAGAGGATTTTGTGCAGCAAACCCCCATGCTCCCACGTGAGAGACGCTACTTGCAGGTATGTACTTAAAAGCACAAGTTCACCCGCTCAAACCGAACGAGCTGAGGCTGCGTGTTAGTGTGTACGCCACGGTAGGTGTGTAAGTTACATCAGGCACGGAGTGGAACGCTGTAGAACCTGGCACCTGCTAGCAGTTTCCACGTTGTCGAGACTACTTTGCCAAACGCTGGGACATTCGCCGGTGTCTACCGACATGCATCTTCACTGTGCTCAGCAATGCCCCGGAGGATGTGTTGCTGTTACAGGCGTGCATCAGAGGCACTGCTGCTCAGAAGGCGGACGCACGCGGTAAAAGGCATGAACCACCTGCATCTAGACGCTGCGCGACAGCTACGTTACGTGGCTTTTCGCCACAGCCGAGCGCTCTAGCGCATATTCAGAAGGCTTCCCCCCGATCGGCTGCAAGTATCCCAGGTACCCGTGGTGAGCCGGCAAGTGTCAGTGAAGGCTGTGCATGGTTCAGGAGGGAAAGTGTCGTAACGCGGTACTTACTCGATGCGGGACGGCCTTGTCCACAAATAGGGGAAAGTCGATGTGCCTCGTCCACAGATATGTGGCGAGGTGCTTCGACACTGGAGCGCTCCCCCGTGAGGGGCTGTCCACTTCAGCTGCAAAGGGCACAGAAAACAGTGTCACAAGTCCAAGGGTACAAGAGTAAAAAGCTGGCGCATCCTTCTTTCAGCAGGTTGACTCTCCCGAGTTCGGATCCTCCAAAAGGAGTGCGGCAACGGAGGGGACTCGAAAGTGGGCAGTCTTTGCTTAGTGAGGTGAAAAGGAGACACAGAGGAGGGTCTGCTGCAAGCCTATGCGGACAATCACCCGCCATGAGGTCCGGGTGTAACACCAATTTCTGCTGCTCTGTATGGCGCAGATCGCGAAGCCACTTGACGTATACACCACGGCATGAAGGATATCACATTGCTGCACAGCAGCCTATGATTGAACCGAAAAACTTTGGCGTACCGAGTTT
>NW_021154826.1:2018-2251 GCF_002837175.3 Physeter macrocephalus | reverse complement strand
CATACGCGCATGTCGCACATGCTGTTGCCTGCTGTCAGAACGACAGTGGTCCGGGTAAACTGGATCGACTTGTACGACATCCTTTCGAAAACCAGATACGCGGGTTTTGCATATGGTTCCATCAGCAGGGAACGCGTTGCCCAGCCGCTAGGCGAGAGTATTATTGTACGTACAGAGGTATGGGGCACTGAGACGCACATGAGGACTCATCTACGTCCGCGCGGGACTCGTGC
>NW_021154826.1:0-252 GCF_002837175.3 Physeter macrocephalus | reverse complement strand
TGAAATGCCACGCGCGTTTGAGTTCACGAGATTCAAGGACCTGCCGGTAGAAGCAGAGCCGCGGAGGCGAGGAAGCTTATTTTAACCCGGTTTTTTTGTTATAAATGTAAGATATTAAGTGTGAGAGCTTCCACGCGTGCACATTGCGCCAAATATCACTTGTGGATACGTTGTTTTGATACTGCATATGTGCTACCGATGTCGGCGTGTGCATCACAGTGGGGACCATACATCTGAATAATGCAGTAGACA
>NW_021154825.1:1664-2251 GCF_002837175.3 Physeter macrocephalus | reverse complement strand
TTTTTCGTTAATGTCTTGTCAGGTGGCTCCACCTGGCCGTTCACGAAAGGGGAAGACGAAAGCTTCGTGTGCTAGCGGTGGCCAAGTGAATCCACAGAGATACCCCGCCCACCCCAGATAGCCTCACCGGTCTTCTCCTACCTGGAGAGTTGCTACTTATTGACCACCTGCTCCTCATCCTCGTGCTCCTGATTCCATACGAAGTACATACTTGCGTGCAGCAAGCACAGCAACTCAAGTCTTTACATATTCGTACACCTCTTGGAATATATCTACAGATGTGTCCCTGTAACCCGGAGTGTACGTGTCCCTCACTAGACGAAATGTGACGAACAGAGGGGGTTCTGCGTTCCCCGCAGAGATGTAGCTGCTGTGTATCTGTTTGTATACACAGACGCACGCACATGCAAATATCTGCATTTTTACGTATCCGTGTGTATAAACATGAACATGTACATATTTATATGTAACTCGTTTCCTACCTCTCTTTATACTCACGCCATGCGTGTATATACATATATCTCTTTATATGCTGTAGGTATATTAATATATATATATATATATGTACTTGTGTGCATCTCCAGGTA
>NW_021154825.1:0-770 GCF_002837175.3 Physeter macrocephalus | reverse complement strand
GAAGTGGGGGAGGGCTACCACTAATAACAAAAGGAATACGCAAAAAAAAAAATTCCCTATCCCAGCGTGACAAATCAGGTGCTTCCTCCTTGCTCGACGTAAAGGCGGTACTATTTTCTCCTGTATTGTCCACCGGTTCAACTAGACACTTCGCTTGGAGTCTTTGTCCACAGTGCCAGAGAAGAAACACAAAAACTGTCGACTACTCACAAGAGACTGTGCACACGTGTGTACAAGGGGTAGTGAATGAGAGAGAACGATGGACAGTGGAGAACGTGAAGTGTACGTACACTCCGCCATGCACAGTGAAGTGGGAACTTGCAGTTTTACGTGTCCAATTGCACGTACGTACCTGTGTGCATACGCACATAATACACATTTACACATATTTATATGCAGGCGTAAGTAGATATACAAGCGTATTCCTCATTATCCATACAGATATGTAGATGTTTGACGAGCTCTACATTAGCACATACAAAAGAATGCAAATATGGACATACGTGTACGCGTACGCACGAGGGACGCACAGAGTGTAGCACGCACATAACTACAGTGACATTCTGTGCAGATCTGCAGATACAGTGCTCCGTACAAAGGCGTATCTTGGTATCTCATAGGAGTATAACACTTTTCCTCTTCATTAATTATGCAGCTCCCGCCGTGCGTTTCCAACGTTTGTGTGTTCTGCGGTAGACGTACACTCGTCTCCTTGCGCATATCCATGCAGTCCTCTTTCCACATATATATATATATATATATATATATAT
>NW_021154824.1:0-2251 GCF_002837175.3 Physeter macrocephalus | reverse complement strand
GATATCGGGAAAAGAAGAAGACGCAGTAGACATAGTACTAGCAGAGCAAGCTAGTCTTCAGCGCAGGTACTCACATCATGCAGATCAGCCTGTCACAAACTGTTCTCCGCGGCGGTCGCGACTAGTGCCAGGACTGTGCTTTAGACACTAATACAACTACTCCTGTCACATTAGTAGAATTCGCTGACGGCTTTTCCGTCCGTATCCTCACCGGAAGGAGTACGTGGGGTACCTGTTGGAGTAGTGCAAATCCGCGTGCTCGCCTTAGTCGCCGACGTACGAGTAAAGCTAGTAGGATTAATCATGACACTTGTACGTGTGCTGGTAGAGAAGCTAATCATATACATAGGATCAGTTTCAGCAGCAATACACTAAGGAACAATATTATAGTGTTGGGAATTCACAGACCCCTCAGCGTGCTTGAACGTGTATTAGGAGAATTTGCTGCCGGATTTTTTTTTATTGGTTCTGGTAGGACGACTCTGAGTAGCTACACTAGTGTGCTGGGACTCCTCGCTTTTGGTGCACGTTTGTGTACATCTCCTGCTTACCCGGAATCTGCACAACAAGGAGTAGAAGGTTCTGCGCCGGGGCGCTTTTGGCTCGCTTTTCGACGTGCGTCCCTCTCCAAATACGAAGCCAGCGCCTGCACAAAGCCCGTATATATGCCAACTCGTCGATCACCAGCTATTAATTATGTCCGTGTGGCTGTCCTTACCTTTCATTCTTCTCCCACCAGTGGTACTACTCGTGATTCATCTCACTACCGACAGATCAATTGCCACTGTCTACGCTGATTCTCCTTGATTTCCTGATGCTCTTACTGTTGCTACGCAGGAGACCTTCTGCGGCACATAAAAGGCGTGCAACAAGACCATTAGCGACTCTGAAGTCTAGCACGAAAAAGAAAGCCTCGCTTCCTCAAGTGTAACTCTACAGCTGCACCCACGTGTTTTGGCACGTGTCCTAGTAGGCATTTTACAAATGACATAGACGACACACACAAACAGGCATAGGCGACAACTTCACTTCCTGAAAGAGGCAGCGGAAGTCTCCAACAAATCAACAGCCTAGAGTGGATCGCATGCTATTCGCGGAGGACATTCTAAGGATGCGTTTGTGCCCCTTCACGCCCGTGTTGTCGACCCTCATACAGAAACATAGGCTTATTATTAATACGTTCAGACGTATACAGATATATGTATGCACATATATCTATAGAATCCGTTTACAGGAAAAACCAAATATGCATGTCTCCCACGTACCTGTAACCGTGCAGGCGTGCCACTACTACTCATATCCAAGCAGGGATCTCTCTATCTCTCTCTCTATATACGTAACTGCTGGGGCGCTACGTATATCCGTGCAGACGTGCACTACCATTGCCATATGAAACCCTGGCCCAGCTTATTTTATCGTGTGCGCCTTGAGTAAACCCTTAAAAGCAGACATATATGCATGGAGACGTGCATTCCCGCTGGTCTTTGCGGAGGCGGCCAGCGCCTGCAACAAAGGACTAGACATGCCACAGATTTGTTTGGAGAGGAGACAGACGATCAAATCTACCACGTATATTCCCACATCCTTCTTTGCTAAACTTGGGTCATTCCCTACAAATATCTGTGTGGCCCTCTCCCACGCCACCTCCGAACTACGTAGATCAGCTAAACCAGCAGCACTTCTGCACCCCATGCATCCGTTCTCTTTATGCTCTCTCGACTAAGCCTTCTGACGAACGCGAGATACTATGGTGCAGCGCGTCCCAACTGAAGAAGTAAAGGCCGACGCGTACGTACTCTTCTCAAATAAATCATCGCTGCAAGGTACCGAATGCATGTGTAGTATAACCACGACAACGTACACCTACGATAGAGACGTACGTGGAATTCAAAGCCATATAGTTGTATGTACCATTGGGAAGAAGTGCGCATGACTCAGAGCTGAAGGAAACCGTAGGTGGGGACGTATGCACACACAGGAACCTACACGTGAATGAACGGTTGCTCAAGCAATTCGCCACTGTGACTGTACATATTTTCATAAACAACGAGCACGTGCTGGTGTTATCCACGCGCCCAAAATCATGCAGGCAAACCTTGGGAGCCGGTAGTGCATTCGGAAAAACATGTATACATATATACGTATGCACTTGAGATATTTAGCGTAGCCAAACACCTGTGCACGGACACCTTCTTGATAGGCAACCGAGAAGTGCATCAAAAGATGCACACGGCTAACGTGTACGCCTACG
>NW_021154823.1:2033-2251 GCF_002837175.3 Physeter macrocephalus | reverse complement strand
GAGCTACGCGTCTACGGCCGTCTTTTCAACAAAGCAAATCCAGAAGAAGTGGAAGAGGGCACACCCGATGCGAGTTGGCGCGATCACATCAATCCCGACTCTCTCAAGGTAAACTTGTAACTCTGTGCGTCTCTGAACACGCGTACATCCATCCTGCACACACATAAATATATACATATATATACACACATATGTAGGTGTGCAAATGTGCATGAAGG
>NW_021154823.1:0-389 GCF_002837175.3 Physeter macrocephalus | reverse complement strand
TATCTGTATGCAACGGGACCTGATTCGTGTCCTGCATATCTTTAGCGTGGCTTTGTACAGAAATTCTGCGCTATCTTTTCAACGTTGGTGTCTCCTACTGCGCACGTGAATGTAAAGAGAACAGAAGCACTGCCTTTGTGGGTGTGATTCAGCTCTTAGCGCTGCACATGGGCGCGTGTGTGTAGCGTCAGTGCGGCTACAGTTTAGCAGTGGGGTAAACTATAATACTAATCAGATGCACTTTCCTTAGGAGGTTAGATTCTTCATTAGTAGGCTAATTTGCTATGTATGCATGTGAAAGAAAAATACTTTTCTGGCTGCTAGACATTCTGACGGCGCACGCCTGTGGACTATAAGATTCGTGTATGTCTGGATCTCACGCACACGCA
>NW_021154822.1:1913-2251 GCF_002837175.3 Physeter macrocephalus | reverse complement strand
GCGACAGAGAAGGAGTGCCTAACAAAGCCTCGAGCGTCGGCAGGAAGGGTAGTGCACGATGTTGAGAAGCATGCATTTTCACAGGTAAATTCCGAATTTACTGCCCCCTAATTCGATGTTGGTGTTCGAGTGGTTTCGTAGCCTATATTGCGCGGGGAGACAGTGCAGAAGGCGCTGGCGATACATAGACATCTGGACTTGTTGAGCTGTTGCGAAGGGTATGTTTCGAGTGGTTTCGTAGCCTATATTGCGCGGGGAGACAGTGCGGAAGGCGCTGGCGATACATAGACATCTGGACTTGTTGAGCTGTTGCGAAGGGCATATTTCGAGTGGTTTCG
>NW_021154822.1:0-270 GCF_002837175.3 Physeter macrocephalus | reverse complement strand
CGTCATCTTGCATCCGAGAGGGATGCTGAGCATTAATGAAAAGTTGGCACGCCAACGAGCAAAATGCAACCTGGGGCGGTTCACGCTGTTACAAGTATAACACACGTACTTGTTTTAGTGTTCCGTGTCTCGA
The DNA here is from genome assembly GCF_002837175.3 of Physeter macrocephalus. Lineage (NCBI taxonomy): Eukaryota > Metazoa > Chordata > Mammalia > Artiodactyla > Physeteridae > Physeter > Physeter macrocephalus. The sequence continues at coordinate 137 of NW_021154822.1, read as the reverse complement.
AGTGCCATGCGCTTTCGCGCGATAAACTCGGGTACGGGAAAAACGTTTTTGCTACGCGTGTAGTGGACGCCCTAGAGCCGGGAGCGTACTTGTGTGTGGACGTACATGCGAAACTGTGGTGACCCTTCAATTTTAGG
>NW_021154821.1:2010-2251 GCF_002837175.3 Physeter macrocephalus | reverse complement strand
ACCATTATGTACAGCCTCCGCCTCAGGAGCCGCCGGCAGTAAGGAATTTCCCTCACCACGAGGAGATGAAGATACTGATGTATCAGGGTCCGCTTCCTCAACAGCTCCTGAAGACAGGGATGGACTTCGTGTTTCCGCATCCAGTGCTGCCTCTACTACTGGTGGGCTTCCTGCCAGGGGTGAAGCACTACCAAGAAGTAGGTGGGTATTGTAGTGGACACAATAAAGTACAAACCAGGCA
>NW_021154821.1:0-571 GCF_002837175.3 Physeter macrocephalus | reverse complement strand
CGACCACACGCTGGTAAAATAGGAAAGTGTTCTTGTCTGATAGGTCAGACGTTCAAGCACAGGTGTGACACTTCGAATGCATCGGGTTTAAAGTGAGGCCTCCTTTTGGTACACGTGGGATACGGATTATACCTGGAATATAACAGAGCGCAGTGCAAGCTTGCATGTATATATTCCTGACGACACTGGTACATTTGAAACATGCCGCCTGCATACCACCGGACAGTGGGCACGGCTGCCCAGCTGTATCCGTATACACGCGCGGAGTTCCGAACTTCTTTCACACGGCTGCATCGTGTACTTCACAGTATGAACTCGATTTGGTGCGGCTCTGCGGTGCCGTACAAGCCGTTGTACAGAATGTAGTGATACAGATTCCGTGCCGGAATACCAGCTTTCTGTCGGTTTATTACTGTGTGTCACACCCGGCTCGACGCGCATAAATAATTCTGTGCAGGTATATATATGCGGAAATGTAGAGGGGATGTACTATCATATATTCGACCCTTCACTGCACAAAGCAAGATGAGTACAGATGTTTTTCTGAGCCACTGCACCGCAGCCGGTCATC
>NW_021154820.1:1785-2251 GCF_002837175.3 Physeter macrocephalus | reverse complement strand
GAACGTGTTACGTGGCAGTGTATGCGTACAGACACGCATCGCAGTGAATACAAATTTACACGCCGAAGAGGAAAGACGATATACGTGGTGTCGGTACACGATTAAGGCCGAACGGACGCGGGTCGACGCTTCACAGAGGTCTAACACGAGTGAAAAGGCAGAACGGAAGCAGAAGTATTGAAAACCTGGAGACGAGTTCACACATATTATGTATATCTCTGCGCCTGCTACGCATTTACCCATATACATCTCTGTGATGAGGAGAGGAGGGGTACGCGTACGTGCAAGTTGCTTCTGTATATCTACACACAGCTGGCGAAAAGCAAGACAACAAGATTTGCGACAGACACATATACCTGCATACATGCGTGTGAAGACATGTGCGAGACGCTGTGTTTCCGAAACAAACGAAGAATTTTGCCGTGCGAGTGTACGGTCACGAATCGTGGTAGTGGAGTCGTCTATA
>NW_021154820.1:0-393 GCF_002837175.3 Physeter macrocephalus | reverse complement strand
GAAGGGCGCGCGCTCGTGCTAGTTAAGATCAGATGCATTGGCGCGACGTGTTGACTGTGAAAGCAGCAGCAGAACACACGCGTCAGAGTCTGAAGTGCTCGCCAGCACTGCTGCAGCTGCTGCGGCTGTTGCCAGTGCTGAACCCGCTAATACTGCTGTACAGCCTGCTGCTTCAGCAGGCACTGCATCTCCGTAGATGGCCATGAGCTGCTGCAGTCGTTTTCGTTGCCTAGTTGCCTGTGGGTACGGAGTGCTCGGTCCACATTTATTCACACAGCACATATCTCCAGGTGATCTCGCTACCTCATGCCCTGCTGCTCGTACGGCTTCTGCTCCTTTTGCTGGTATGCCCGCAGGCATTCTAACGTGTGCCTACAGTGAGTTCAGGGCCTC
>NW_021154818.1:1677-2251 GCF_002837175.3 Physeter macrocephalus | reverse complement strand
GCAGCAGCAACAGCAGCAGCAACAGCAGCAGCACAGCACCAGCAGCCTGGTTGCAGAAGCAGCAGCGAGGTCGGAAAAAGAGAGCAGAAGAGGCGCAAGGACAGCGAAAAACGCAGCAAGAGCAGCAGCACCAAGAAGAAGCAGCAGCAACAGGAGCGCAAAGGAAGCAGCAGCTGAAAGCATCGCGACGGCGGCAGCAGCAGCAGCGGTGGAATGGGGAGGGACGCAGCCCCAGCACAAAAAGCAGCGGCGCGACAGCAGCAGCATGACGAAGAAGAAGAAAAAGCAGCAGTTTTTTAGTGGCAGCGTGAACGAGCAGCAGCAGCAGAGTCATATGATGCGCGGCACTCCCCTTCTGCTGGCCCCTCCTCTCCTTGCTGTATTTATTCCTGGAAAAAGTCGCTCTCTCATTATTTCGAAAAGAGGCTTGTGACCAGCTTTCTCTCTTCTTTCTCTCGTCTTTCTCTTCCTCTCCTCCTCTCACTCACTCATAGTCTGTCTCACCTTTCCCCCTGATGTCAGCAGTGTAAGAACAAAGAAAATGAAAATGATGAAAATGAAATTTACTTCTTGA
>NW_021154818.1:0-702 GCF_002837175.3 Physeter macrocephalus | reverse complement strand
TCTTTTTTTGCGTCTGCTCGGTCGCTCGCACACGTTCACACGCCGTTGAAGCACGTGCACACCTACACACCCACAACTACGAAGAAGGGAGGCAAAAGGGGGGACATTTGTATATATACGTAGCTACGAAGAACACAGTCAAAAGGGGGGAAATTCGTACATATATGTAACTACGAAGAATGTAGTCACAAGGGGCGATATTTGTATACATACGTAGCTACGAAGAATGTAGTCACAAAGGGCGATATGTGTAGCTATACGTGTACATATATGTATATATATATATATATATATCCACACGTTAAATGTCTGCAGGCGTTTTACTCTGTACGATTCACGCATCATATTTTTATACGATCAACTGACAACACATGTGCATCACCCCAGCAGCAATTTTGAGATACATGTCGCACAGTGTAAAAGAAGACATTAACAGCTGTTTATGGGCGTCTGTTAATTGTTTACGGCTGGCGGCCGTGCATTAGAGAAGGAAGCGGTGGATGCCAAAGATGCGAGCCACACCCGGGCACAACAGACACACACTCTTTCACAATAGTCTCTAAGTGTGTCGTTTACAGGCGAAAAACTCTCTATTTGTGGTGGTAGCAGTGGGCGGTAGACTCAGATGCACGCCACAGTGCAATTTTCTGAAGAAGCGGCTGCAGGGAAAAACGCGGAAAAGGCAGGGAGAAGGACCAACAA
>NW_021154817.1:0-2251 GCF_002837175.3 Physeter macrocephalus | reverse complement strand
CCCATTCGCGTACACTAACCGATACCCGTAACCTAACCCATAGCCTAACCCGTACACTTTCACGTACCCTAACCCATACCCGTAACCTAACCCATAGCCTAACACATACCCTAACCTGTACCCTAAGCCTAAACTGTACCCCAAGCTGAACAGGTACCTTAACCTTATCCCATACCCTAAACTTTTCCCTAAACCGTACCCTAGCCCGTACCCAAACCATAACCCACACCCTAACCCGAACCCTAAACCAAACCCTAACCATAACCCAATCCTAACACTAACCATAACCTGTAAACATACCCTAACGCTAACCCGTACCTGTACCCTAAACCCAACCCTAACCCATAACCTAACCCTAACCCGTTCCCTAACCTGTACAACAACCCTAACAACGATAACCATAACCCGTATCCTAACTCTAACCCTAACCTTCTTCCATAGCCGAACGCATACCAAAACCATAAAACTTACCCTAAAAATAATCCTAAACCTAAACCGTACCCTAAACATAACCGAAACCAGTACCCTAATCCATACCCTAACCTTAGCCCTAACCGTAACCTGAACCTGTACCCTGACCTGTACACAAACCAGAACCCGTACCCTAACCCTAACACTACCCCATACCATAACCCATAGCCTAAACATAACCCTAACCTGTAGCCGAACCGAAACCGTAACCAAAACCTTAACCGTACCCATAACCATACCCGTACCCTAACAGTAACCCATAAACGTACCTGTACCCTAACCCGTACCCTAAACCCTAATCATTACCCCTATCTTAATTTTCTTTTTTGTATTTTAAAAAATATTTTTCTGGGGTTCAAAGAAATTATCGGGGCTTGCCTGGTGGCGCAGTGGTTGAGAAACTGCCTGCCAATGCATGGGACACGGGTTCGAGCCCGGTGTGGGAAGATCCCACATGCCGTGGAGCAACTGCGACCGTGAGCCCCAACTACTGAGCCTGTGCATCGGGAGCCTGTGCTCCGCAACCAGAGACGCCGCGACAGTAAGAGGATAGCGCACCACAATGAAGACTGGCCCTCACTTACCACAACTGGAGAAAGCACTCGCACAGAAACGAAGACCCAACACAGCCATAAATAAATAAATAAATAAATAAATTTAAATCATATGGATTTATAAGAAAAAAATTATAACAACAAAATAAAAGAGAAAATCATCAGTGTCCTTCGAAAAGCTAACTCTGAAATACTTGGTACTTCTGTTCAATGGACTGTTATATAGCCTATAAAAAGTGTAGAGCTAAATCTGTTTTCCTACAGGGAGAAACATGATGTTCTAAATGTATAGAACACCTGGAGAAAATGAGAAAGCTACACATTATGCTGGTCGTTTCAGGAAGTGAGAAAGGAAAGCGTGGCAAGTGGCAAAATATTATCTTTTTAAATTTCACGTGTTGAAAAGAACTGAATTATAATTGTACTTAAAAAAAGTAACAATGGAAATATAAAAGAAAAATATGTACTGTGAGTTTAAATATATTTCATAGCATTATTATCCCTGAATCATAACTCTGTTAGTACACCAGTAGAGAGATTATTTCTTAATATTTAGGTGAGAACCATTCCCTTCTGTTTTTGAGAATAATTCTACACTCATTTCCAGTGATGGCACTCTTCCCCAAATCAAAGGTTTCACAAGGGAGATGCAAGCAGAATAATCATGAAAACACAAAGCAATACAACAACAAGAAAAATTTCTAACTTCCAGTAACAGCTCAATTTACAATTCTGGGGTTAAAGCAAATTAGCAGAACAACAAAATAAAGTAACCTCTGTCTCCCTCAAAATGCTAAGTCTGAAATACTTGGTACTTCTGTTCTATGGACTGTTATGTAGCCTATAAAAAGTGTGAGAGCTAAATCTGTTTTTCTACCGTGAGAAACATGATGTTCCAGATGTATAGAACACATGGATAAAATGAGAAAGCTACACAACATGCTGGTCGTTTCAGGAAGTGGGAAAGGATGGCAGGTGGTAAAATATCTTTTCCTTTAATCTCTTGAAATTGCACTTGTTGCACAGAACTTGTATTCTAATTGTACTTTAACAAATTAACGATGGAAATTTAAAAGAAAAAATATATATTGTGTATTTACTTACATTTCATAGAATTATTATACCTGAATCATAATTCGGTTAGTACACCACTAGAGAGATTATTTCTTAATGTTTGGGCGGGAACCATTTCCTTCTCTTTTTGAGAATAATTCTGTAAACTCATT
>NW_021154816.1:1932-2251 GCF_002837175.3 Physeter macrocephalus | reverse complement strand
GCTGTTACCGTCCTGCAACTACGATGCTTGCGCCGCAAGCGCCCGTGTGGACTGCGTCGCAGCAACGATCTACGGCGCAACTTGAGCAGTGGCAGAAAAAGTAGCAACATCCCCAGCAGCAGCGGCACGATGAAGGGTGGCAGGGTACCTCCGCAGGAGACAATCTGAAATTGCACGTGCTATTGTGGAGCGGCTGCGTTCCGCGTTTAGAGAATACCGAAAAAATTTCGTCGTGTACGAGCGGTGCATACTGTGGGGTCGATGCTATCGGTTTACACACTCGCGAGTGTCTCCGCACAGAATACGCTGCGCTCGAAGT
>NW_021154816.1:0-663 GCF_002837175.3 Physeter macrocephalus | reverse complement strand
GTCAAGAGCTACCACGAATATGCAGATGTGCTCTATTATGCACGCCACCAATAGGGGTACTACACGCGCGGACAAAAGCCTGCTCTACATACACTTTACGTTGGTCGGCGGCGCGTTACCTCAGGCAGTGCAACACTGGACTCCAACTGCCCTTCAATCTCTACGAGAACCTGAGACGAGTCACACAGTACGGAGCTAGAGTACCACGCGCACGACTGCTACCTTGGAACTACCGTTGAATATAATCGTGTGTAGACACGCATGTGTAATGATGTAGCCATTCGTAGATCATACGCTCAGTACCCCTAGTGTAGACTTCCCCAACTTTTCATGTACTGTATACTCAGACACAAACATTGAGGTTCAAGAGTTCAGGTGCACTACTAGTGGGACGCCGTGTTTTACAAAGTCCGCGACAACGGAGAAATGCTGCAGCAGAACGGAATAGTTATACAAATGTGCATGCAGAAAGCATATATATGTAGACATCCGTATGATGCAGAGTTAAATGTCCACATGCATATGCGCATAGAAACACAAGTATGTGATGCAGTCTTAAATGTGCGCTTTCATCTGCACACGCGCATCTGCTGTACACTTGCAACAACTGTAGTAGAAGCTCGCAGGTACTTGTACCGACTGTACACACTAGGAATATGTAGA
>NW_021154815.1:0-2251 GCF_002837175.3 Physeter macrocephalus | reverse complement strand
GCTGACGGAGAGAGATCTGAGCCAACCTCCAGTGCTGTCATTAAAAATATTTTAACTGAAACTTTTATTGAAATAATTGTAGATTCACATGTAGATGTCAGAAATAGTACAGAGATTCTTGTATACTTTACCTAGTCTCCCCAATGGTGACGTGCAGAACTGTAGCATGATATCACAACCAGGATACTAACATCAGTCTTATTCAATTATTTATTGACTGAGTTTTCAGATTTCCCCAGCGTTTTTGTACCCGTGTGTGTATGAGTGTGCTTAAATTTTGAAAATCTTCATCCATTGAATTATAAGAGAGGTCTTTATCTCAAGATTAACAGCTGGACCATTATGTATTCTCATAGGTTCCCCCTGTTAGAGTGGGAAGGGGATGAGGGGAGGTAGGGGACACGCTGAATCAACTCATCAAATAGCATATATTTATTGACTGCTGACTATTTTCTCAGCTGAATCTTAGAAATTTGTCCCGTCTTTAAGTATCATATGCTAACAAGGACTTATAGAGAGTGAAGTGCTACTTGCTTTCTAAACAGCATCACTATAGCTCATACATCTGCTCTACACCCTCCATCCATACATCCCTAGGCTGGTGTATCCTTCTCTATCTGTCCAGTGGCCGCCTTTATTCAAAAGCTATGTCTTTGAAAAATCCAAAGTAAACTGAACTTTTTGCAATGCTAAGGGCTTAGGTACTGTCCTCAGACAGATCTAGGTTCAAATGCCAGATCTTTACCTGCCTGGTTTTGGAAGATTTATCTAAACTCTTCCAGGAATCAACTTCTACATCTGAAATATGGGGCTAATAAGAGCCCTTATCTCATGGGATTAGGATAGTAAATGAAACATTTCCTGCAAAGCACTTCCCAAGGAGTTTAACACATAATATGCCTAAATACATTATTATCTGTATATTATATTGATGTTACATGGCTATAGAGTCAAATAGTTATATTGCATTTTCTTATGATCTTTAATAAATACAAGGAACTTTTATTTTGAGGAAAAAGCAGCAGTCTTTTGTAGAGAGAAGAAATTCTGTGTCATCTGAATACACTATTTCTCAGTGCCATAGTCTTGGTAGTTTGAGACAGAAGCTTTCCTTAGAGCAGGACATTTGCACCAATGATTGTATGTGGGGAAAGGACTGGCATGTCCATGACACACATCTCTCTGGTGGGGCATGAGTTCAATGCCCTTGATCTCCTCCATGGTGTGGTGAGAGGGCTACACAGATGTCAGTTACTGTTTTATGGGGACCCAGGCTTCTATGAGATGTGTTGATAGGACTAGTTCATGGGTAAATTTAGTGACAGTATTCTCCACACCAGGCATAAGGACTTATGGTGTGAAAAGGATCTTGGAGTCATTTCTAGGCAATCTACAGGATGTAGTTTGGACACCAGCATATTGAAATTTGGGCACTGTGCTGTGATTTTTTAGGACAATTGGCAGTCTGCTGTAGACAGGGAGCTTCCTGCACCAACACTCCCTCTCCAGGATTTCTGGTTGGGGCATGTTGATATTCTGGTTGCCATGTTCTCCTCTCAGCAGGCTTCAGGTTGACTGCCTGGTGAAGAGTCCAGAAAGAAGAAAATACTGTTTTGTAAGCAAAATATAAAGGAAAGAAATGGCACTGGCCGCAGATAGATAAGGAATAGAAAATCTGAGCCCATTTTATTTTGCTTTCAATATGTTTCAAAGAAGAAAGCAAGAAAGAGGGTTAGTGTCATGGAATGGTAGGTTTGGGGTGCTGCTGGACTAAAACTTGCTTTGCTGTAAATGAGGTTAAGAATGGGCTGCTGTGCATGAAGGGCAAAACTGCACAAGACAAATATCCACTAACAGTACTTTAGCAAAATCAGGGGCTTGACTTTGCACCAGCTCCTTTTCCATAGGAATTGTCTCCGAGATAGCCACCATTTCTGGAGCACTTACTATGCTAAGCATGGTGTTAAGTACTTTCAGTGAATGTGGAACTGGTAACATGGGCCTCATTTCACAAAGAAAGGACAGTTCAGCCATTTACCTGAGGTCGCCTGGCAAGTAAGTAACCAACTGGACCTAGACTTGAAACGTTGGTAAGGTATTTGAGTGCTCAGATCCCTGGATTTCAACAGTTTGAATATGCCTTTCTGCTCATTTGCATCTGTTCCAGGAATGTCTGTTCTACTCCGTCTGTGCACGGCCTGTTTTCACACATCCCTATTGTCTCTCAGTGTGTGAAGAAAAGCAGCCAGTT
>NW_021154814.1:979-2251 GCF_002837175.3 Physeter macrocephalus | reverse complement strand
CTGTTGTCTGTGTATATGGCAAGGCGATTGTCTCAGCATCACTGGCTGCTGAAAAGGCAGCTTGTCGTGGTCGCACTCGTAAGAATAGCGAATTCTGCGAACAGTGGAGTGCAGAGTCTGCTTGAAGCAACGTATACGAAAGTGAGGGGTAGACTAGTGTAGGATGTTCCGTGGAATACTTCGCAGTCCTCATGTGGGAGGGACACGTGTACTTATGAACACTTGTCCAGACTACGCTAATTCGTCTCGCATGTGGAGAGACATCTTGCGGTGTTGATTAATGAAGTTCTGCGACGTTTGTTTGACATTACCGGCTACGTGATAGCACGGTAGGAAAACTTTGTGGACGTGTAGCTTTCTAAATATGTGTAAAACAGACCCCGCAAGTCAGTCTGTAAGTAAAATGTCCCCATATCACACCTCTGGTGAGAGTGGTGCAAGAAATGGTTTGTCTGAACAGACAAGCTTCCACGTATGACACGTACGAACGACAGACTAGATTAAGACATGAATGCACACAATGCGCAAAAAAGCGGGCAGCTAGTACACAGTGATACTCTCGAAGATTCTGCAGCGAAACCGCTACTTGAGTGCTGCAAAAATGCAGACACCTCAATCTGGCCAGCTGTTCTACCCTGGTAGTCTCGCACGCAACACTAGATGCAAAGCAAAAACGCAAGCATTCGGAAAATGATTTTGCAGCGTTACGCAGGCGGAAGCGTTTGTCTCAACGCCTATCGTATTCGTCGCCGTATACGCGGATAGTTTACACATCGTTTGATGAGTCCCACTGCGGCCGAACACAGCAGAATACACCGTCACACTCATATATTTTGAAGGGCTCTCAGAGTAGTGTTGGAATATTCACAGTGGACCCGTAGGTGTCCAGGTGCACATATTTGTCGTACGTATTTTTCATCGCTCTCCGCGTAAAACAGGCAATCTACGGAAGGGTGTGCCACCTTCCGGGTCTGTGTTTGTATACGCACATAGTCGTACATATACGACTTCCCATACCCACGTCTGCATATGCACGTAATCGTCATCTACTCCACTCTTAGCATGCAAAACGGCACAGGTACAGAAGAGGATCTTACCTCCTGTAGAACCACGAGTTAATGCGTGCGGTTGAGCTTCATGTTAGAAACCTGAGAAAATTACCGCGAACGGACATATATTCTAGGATAAGAAGACTCAGAGATTTCGTGCCGGAATGGTCTCCGTAGAGAAGTCTACACTTTGTTAGGTGAGGGGCGAAACAGACATCTAATA
>NW_021154814.1:0-527 GCF_002837175.3 Physeter macrocephalus | reverse complement strand
CTGAGTCTACTAAAGTCCGAGCCTAGAAATGACTTCAGAAGTGACATAATTCTGACTCTGGAGGCTCATACTCTTGTACATGTAAGTAAACGTAAAAGCGTGCATTAATAGTACTCGGTATTCCAGTAGCTGTGAAGAGACCGCATATCAATGTGCAAACGTGAGTACAACGAGTGCACTTCCCCGGGCTGTACGCTGATCCACCGTGCGGTTTGCATCCGCAATGCTGTTTGCTAATAAGCAGCTGACGGAAACCGCGGCTCCACACTAGGCATAAGTCATTAATTATTTGAACGTTCAATGACAAAATGAGCATGAATATTTCTTTCGAAGAGAAGGGCAACTAGAGAATGGCATATTCACAATAGTTACTACTACGGGAAATGGAAGCGGATTTGGTTATAGAGTGCTACAGATCAAATCGCACTCTTGCGGCACCGTATGCGCACGGGTTGATACGTCGCATCCTTTAATAACTCACAGTCGTGATTGCGCTTCTGAGTACAATAGCAGCCCAGCGTTGATGC
>NW_021154811.1:0-2252 GCF_002837175.3 Physeter macrocephalus | reverse complement strand
ATATGAGTGAGAATCAGAGTGAGAATATAAGAGTAAGAGTGAAGGACAGTGAGGGAGAATGAAGGAAAGTGAGGGAGAATGAGAATGAATGAGAGTGAGTGAGTCAGTTCGAGCTGCTGCTGCCGCTCTGACGTGTGCCATAAAACGTATGAGGGCCATTGTCTCTGCTGTTAGTCTCACCCTCTCCTCCTGCAGCAGGCAGGGAAGAGTCATGTGCTGTGGGGGGTCTGCAGTTATCTGCTGCTGCTGTTGTTGCGGTAAGTTTCTTCTCTGTCTGCTGTCACCATATATACATACATTCATGCATGCACGTACATCATGTGTGTTTCTTCTCTGTCTGCTGTCACCATATATACATACATTCATGCATGCACGTACATCATGTGTGTTTCTTCTCTGTCTGCTGTCACCATATATACATACATTCATGCATGCACGTACATCATGTGTGTTTCTTCTCTGTCTGCTGTCACCATATATACATACATTCATGCATGCACGTACATCATGTGTGTTTCTTCTCTGTCTGCTGTCACCATATATACATACATTCATGCATGCACGTACATCATGTGTGTTTCTTCTCTGTCTGCTGTCACCATATATACATACATTCATGCATGCACGTACATCATGTGTGTTTCTTCTCTGTCTGCTGTCACCATATATACATACATTCATGCATGCACGTACATCATGTGTGTTTCTTCTCTGTCTGCTGTCACCATATATACATACATTCATGCATGCACGTACATCATGTGTGTTTCTTCTCTGTCTGCTGTCACCATATATACATACATTCATGCATGCACGTACATCATGTGTGTTTCTTCTCTGTCTGCTGTCACCATATATACATACATTCATGCATGCACGTACATCATGTGTGTTTCTTCTCTGTCTGCTGTCACCATATATACATACATTCATGCATGCACGTACATCATGTGTGTTTCTTCTCTGTCTGCTGTCACCATATATACATACATTCATGCATGCACGTACATCATGTGTGTTTCTTCTCTGTCTGCTGTCACCATATATACATACATTCATGCATGCACGTACATCATGTGTGTTTCTTCTCTGTCTGCTGTCACCATATATACATACATTCATGCATGCACGTACATCATGTGTGTTTCTTCTCTGTCTGCTGTCACCATATATACATACATTCATGCATGCACGTACATCATGTGTGTTTCTTCTCTGTCTGCTGTCACCATATATACATACATTCATGCATGCACGTACATCATGTGTGTTTCTTCTCTGTCTGCTGTCACCATATATACATACATTCATGCATGCACGTACATCATGTGTGTTTCTTCTCTGTCTGCTGTCACCATATATACATACATTCATGCATGCACGTACATCATGTGTGTTTCTTCTCTGTCTGCTGTCACCATATATACATACATTCATGCATGCACGTACATCATATGTGTTTCTTCTCTGTCTGCTGTCACCATATATACATACATTCTTGCATGCACGTACATCATGTGTGTTTCTTCTCTGTCTGCTGCCTCTTTGGCGCTCTCTTCTTGATTATATGTCTACGTACTCGCATGCGCATGCACCGCATACGAAGAGAGAAGGCTGAGGCTGACCTGCAGCTGTTTATTTACACCCGTTGCCGTGCACAGCAGCTGCATGCGTACGTTGTGGGGAAGAGAAATTTACTCTATGATAGGGCCTGAGCCTCCCCCCTCCGCATACATACATATATACATACATACCGTCTTATTTTAGGCGCCGTCTATCGTACATATATGCGGGTTTCTCCGTTTATGGCCAAGCTTCTCCTAGGAAGAAAAGCTTCGCTATGTTCCAGTATGACTATTAAAAAAATGGCTCTGCTTCTTTGTTTTTCTGACAGCTGGAGCCTCCGCATCGGTGGGCACAGGGGATGTGCTTGGGGAGTCTACGTGTAGCGCCTGCATATGTGTGTCTGCCGGCGGGCTCGCCTGTGTGCCAGGCAGAAGAGTCAGGTGTACGTACAGCTGAGGACACACACATCTTGTTCGCAGTGTAGTCAGGTGGACGTACAAATGAGGACACACATCCCTTTCGGAGTGTGTTACCTGGTGTACGTACAGCTGAGAACACACACATCTTTTTCGCAGTGTATTACCTGGTGTACGTACAGCTGAGAACACACACATCTTTTTCGCGGTGTATTACCTGGTGTACGTACAGCTGAGGACACACACATCTTTTTCGCAGTGTATTACCTG
>NW_021154809.1:1615-2252 GCF_002837175.3 Physeter macrocephalus | reverse complement strand
GCTCGTATACATATATATATATATATTATCCACCTACAGACCTATTTAGCCTGGGTGTTTATCTAGTGAAGAGATGTACTCGTACATACACAACCCGGGTCTTTATCTAGCGAAGAAATGTAATCGTATAGATCGGGTGCTTACGGCAGTGGTGTCTCCTTACGCGCACAAGACATGTATACTCAATTTTTACGACGTCGTTGTTGTCATCTCACGCTGCCTTCCCACTACACAACGATTCTGCTTCCTCGCCTGTTGTTGTAGCTCAGCTTCTTTGTACTCAAGGAAAATAAGATATAACATGAGCTTGAACGACTATTTAAGCATCAGTGCGAACATTTATACCGTCAAGTCACTTGCCAGACGGCTCCCTGCATCCGTTCCGCCAAAAGCACATGGATTTTCATTAATCTCATGCACGGTGAATGCAGAGCGTACATACGCTTTGGCAGTGCAAATCTTTTGGTAAGACTGGAGATTCACAAACGAATAAAAATGCCACTTTTAAAACTGCAGATCCGCGTCTACGCAGTAGGAAAACGGCTTTTCTGTGAATGCAACTCCATTTACGCAAAATAGGCAAAACGTAGTTGCTGCCGAGATTCAGCCGCTGAAAAAGTTTTGCAACGAGCGTGTG
>NW_021154809.1:0-913 GCF_002837175.3 Physeter macrocephalus | reverse complement strand
CCAATTTGTAGACCCAGAAAAAAAACTGCATATGCCAGCGGCTCTCACTCGTGCAAAACGCATTTCTTCTTCCCTCGTTCTGTATGCATACGTATACACATGTAAATGCAAGAAGACATACCGCATCCCTGCGGCTGCTTCTTCAACTCCCATAAGTCCGTGAAAGAGGGTCTCCTTTCTGTACGTCTTCAAAAACATATATTCGTGGATAGAATGTCCTAGTGAGTGTGTATTCTACGTGTGTTTACACTTTCAGTTGGATGGCGGTTGGCTCTTGCTAGGCTTCCTTCTTTTTTCTGGCTCCTGCTGGCGATGACAGTGCTAAGATGGCCCATGTTGTTACGTGTGGACCTCCTCTTATAAACAATAAAAACACATTCACTTCATCCACCCACCCGAATTCTAAAGCAGTAAAGATTTTCTGTCTCTCAATGTATACAAGGCAACAGCCCTACGCAGAGATTGTCCAAGGTGACCCCCCCCTCAACAACAATGGCCGCGGCTCCCACGCATGCACACCTGCTGCATTCTAAAAACCGGGTCAAGAGTTTTTCCGCTGATCTAACAAGTATCCTATTACTTACGAGCCATTACTTCCTCATTAGCATTTACACGTATTACGAATGTAAAGCTATTTATCTGTCGTGGTCCTCAAGTATCATATAGTTGCACATTTTTAATACTGTGCAGTATAATACCTCTCCTTGTCGTCGCTCGGACGCTAGTCAGTGACCTCTCTAGGTCCTCAAGTATTATATATTCACATATATCTTTATATTGTGTAGTATAAGACCTCTCCTTGTCTTCACACACACAAAAGTGATGATGACTGTTGGTGTGTTGTTATAGACTTGGGCACGTAGAGTTCCTGCACTCTCTCCCTCCTCCTCTCTCTGTTTGCGGAGCGCGAGCG
>NW_021154808.1:0-2252 GCF_002837175.3 Physeter macrocephalus | reverse complement strand
CACTTACTTTTTCAAAAATTACTGATGAGGAAGAACTTAATTCTGTCTGTTTGCTGCTTGTTTTCTGTATGTCTTATGCATTTTTTGCCCCTCATTTACTCCATTACTGACTTCTTCTGTGCTTAGCCGATTTTCTTGTAGTGAACTCTTGATTTCCTTTTCATTTCTTTTTGCATATTGTCTATTGATATTTTCTTTGTGGTTATCAAGAAGATTACATTTACCATTCTAAAGTTAAAACAATATAATTTGAATTGAAACCAACTTCAATAGCACACAGAAACTCTGTTCCTCTACAGGTCCATTCCTCCTCTTTACATTATTGTTGTCAAAAATTACACCTTTACACTTTGTGAGCCCAATAACATGGGTTTATGATTATTTTATGCATTTGTTTTCTCAATCATGTAAGAAATAAAAAGTAGAGTTACAAACCAGTAACACAATACTGGCTTTAGTATTTGCCCATGTATTTATCTTTACTGGAGATTTCTATTTCTTTATACAGCTTCGAGTTGCTGTCTAATGTCCTTTCATTTCAACCTGAAGGTTCAATTTAGCATTTCTCATAGGGAAGTGGTAGGAAGTTGTAAAACAAACGTCCTCAGCTTTTGTTCATCTGGGAATGTGTTAATTTCGCCCTAAGTTTTGAAACCAGTTTGACCAAATATAGAGTTCTTGGTGGACAGCTTTTTTCTTTCAGCACTTTAATATGTCTGGCCTCTTGCTTCCGTGGTTTCAGATAGGAAATTAGCTATTAATCCTTTTGAGGATCCCTGCTTTGTAACAAATTTCCTTTTTCTTTCTCCTTTGGGAGAAAAGATTCTTTCTCTGTCTTTTGGCTTCTGAGAGTGTGATTATACTGTTTCTTGTTGTGGGGTTCTTTGAGTTTCTCTTAGTCCTGAAATCAGCCAAAGATTTACAGTAACCAAACACACTGAACCAGGGAAGAGGCAATTTGAAAATGGCAGGAAAGCTTTGTGGCATTTTTACTTGCCCTTGCCCCATCCACTGTTAGTGTAGTGATGGTCTTAAAGTGGTGGAGTCTTAATGCAATGATAGTCTTAAAATAGCAGCAGACCATTCCTGTATGGGATCCTCAATCCTGCTTCAGGAGGGAGCAGAAGAGACCATACTCTTAGATTATTATGTGTATCTGTTCTAACCTGTCTGGGAGCTACCTGAAGGACTGGCAGAAGATGCTTATCTCTGTCTTACCTAACTTGGAACACAGGCTGGAAAAGCAGCGGTCATTGCTCAAAAAAAGTGCAAGGTGAACTAACAAAGCACAAATGGCTGGGGCAGAAGACTGTGCATTGAAATACAATAGACCACATAAGATCCAGGAGCAAAAGTTGGGGGAGATTCTTTGGGAAATTAGAACATACAAAAAGTACACCTGTGTCCAGAGAAATTTAGAAAGCCACATGCATACTCAAGATTAGATGCATGTTCTGAAAACACCAGAGGAATCTCTAAGCTTTTACCATGGACTGAGCCCTGAACTCAATGCAGGTCAGCTAAATGCTGAAGGAAGTGATCCAGCAATCTGCACAATGGGGAGAGGTGTGTGGTTTTGAGTGTGCATGTGGATGTGCTTGTGTGTATTTGTTTTTGTTTGTTTTAGGTGCAGGAATTCAAGGAAATCTCTGTCAAAACATTAGGTAAACATGAACTGAAGGAACAGAGACTTCAGTGCCTACATACGATAAGGAATACAGTCATTGCAAAAATAGTTTGGAAAGTTCCCTAAACAAACAGACTACTACAGCCTTCAACAATCAAAAGCCCAGAAAACCCTGGGAAAGTGGGAGAATCTGATTTCCATAGACACCCCATTAGAATATTTGAAAGCCAAATTTTCAACCAAAAAAAATCACAAGGTATACAAAGACATGGAAAAGTATGGTCCATTTAAGAAAACAAATTACTTGATGAAACCATCACTAAGGAAGCCCAGACTTTTCTCCATTGCATATTCTTGCCTCCTTTGTCATAGATTAATTTACCATAAGTGCATGGGTTTCTTTCTGGGCTCTCTATTCTGTTCCAGCGTTCGATGTTTTTGTGCCAGTACCATACTGTTTTGATTACTGTAGGTTTGTAGCACAGTCTGAAGCCAGGGAGCATGATTCCTCCAGTTGTGTTCTTTTTTCTCAAGAGTGTTATAGCTATTCAGGATCTTTTATGTTTCCATACAGAGATTAAAATTATTTGTTCTAGGTCTGTGGAAAATGTCCTTGATATTTTCA
>NW_021154807.1:770-2252 GCF_002837175.3 Physeter macrocephalus | reverse complement strand
GAGAATAGATGGTGAGACAGAAATCAATAGGTATCTGAGAAAAACGAAGAACAGACAAACACACGTAGTGTTTTAGACCACTCAGAAAAGAAATGGCGGTGTGTGATTACGAGTGCGCGTGTGTTTTCCAAGACATCTGTGCACCTCTGGATGTCCACCCAGCTATGTCTGTACGTAGTGTACGTGAAGGCGGACTGCAGACTCTGTTCTGCACATGTGAAACAGTGTTTGCGCGTCAGTGCGCGGTGTTGCATGCCTCCTACCCAGTAGTCTGGCACACCTATGCTTGGGTTTTTGCTGTCCTGCGTCGATCTGTTCCGTGTTTTTGACGTGCAGAATCTTCTTGCCAGTTTCGATGTTTTATACACATCTTCTTTGTGAAATCTTTTGTCGCTTCAGCTGCTGCTCCTTCTTTCGACCGGAACGTTTCTGCGTGCGGTGCCCCCACTGGTGTGCAGGTCCTCAGCCTAGCTCTGCGTTGCTGTCGTGTTCGTTGAGAACGGCTGTAGATGGATCATTATCAATGTGGGGTTCATCCTGACTGCTCTGAGCATGTGTATGCCTGTGTGTATACATATATACGCACCTGCGGGTTTTCCGTTGACGTTCTGCTCTCATGCATATCGATTCTGAGTTGCTGCGTGCGTGTGCAGGCGGCAGCGCGTGCGGCAGCTGCATGCGCATTTCAGCAAAACAGCGGCTCCTTCCTCTTCCTCGCCATCTCCGTTGTCCTCTGCCGCTTCTAATTGTCCTGATTTTCTGGATGCAGTGGAACTGCAAGAGCTGTGTCAGAAGCTTTCCGTCGAGCAGCTGCAGGACGTGTGCAGAGCCATCTTCGCTGCTGCAGATCTAACCGTACGGAGACACACGCACATACGTACACATTTGTTCGTAGAGGATGCCGCGCTTGTGCAGGTAGAATACGTGCAGCTCGTTGGATTTAACGTAGGCACTAGCGTACACATCCCCCGTGTGCATGTGAATAGACGTCCACACTCGCTGATACGTATTTGTGTGTGGATTTGTGTATGTTCAGATGCTTCTGAGCCTCTGTGTGTGTGTATGCGTGTAGTCGACTATGCGTGGGCAGGTATGCTGCTAATCGTGATTCTCAGTGTAGTGGGTATACGGCAGTTTCCAGATGTGCGTGCAGCAGTCAATTTGTCCCTCCGTGAGTGAGTCTTTGCATGCCCTTTAAGAATGTATGTATGATATTCGTAGATGAAATTGTCTGCCGCTGTGGCTTACTGTTTTGGGGCCGCATTGGGTATGTGTTTGAATAGGACGAGCAACGGATACAACATACGAAGATACGAATACACAGTGTCCCGCGCCTAGGTTTTTGAGGACTATGTTTGCTTACTTTTTGTATCAAATGATGCAGCAATGTTCCAGTGCCCCACGCACACACACACACACACACACACACACACACACACACACACACCCATATGTCTCTGTGGGCGTGCCTGCATGGCTACG
>NW_021154807.1:0-229 GCF_002837175.3 Physeter macrocephalus | reverse complement strand
CCTACTCCGCAAGAGTTACGGGACAACGTAGCAGGCATCTTAAGGAGATCTTTCCAACAAACGAGAGAAGCAGAGAAGACGCAAGAAAAAGAGGCAGCGCTGGAGGCAGCACGACGGCGGGTGAGAAGAGAACTTAGCTAACAACACTGAGTTTGTTTCTGTTAGCTCAATCCCCCACACGACGCGCCACTTGGGGTGCACGAGTGTATGAACGTGTAAAGTGTATTAT
>NW_021154805.1:1694-2252 GCF_002837175.3 Physeter macrocephalus | reverse complement strand
CCAGCAACGGCAGATTTCACAATGTCGAGGGCGCGCAGCTGCAGCAGCAGCTGCTGCTGCCGCGCTTTCGAGCGAGTCGCAGGTGAGACATGCAGCAGCAGCAACGCGTCTGCGAGAGGCATGACGCAGGAACGAGTTGGGTGAATCTCTTCGATTCTTCTTTTGCGTCCTTCACAAAGCAGCAGACCAGCCGCAAGAATGGCTAGCTCCCCAGTGCGCGGGACTGTATCATTTGCCAACAAGCAAAAGTTCTCTCTTCTCGCAAAAGCGGAGTAACAGAGTCGCCAGCAGCAGCTCTGCTGGGGTGCTTCCTTTGAGTTAGTTTTTTCCACGCACCTGTGTGTTTCCACATGTCTATAAATATAGACACACAGCTAAAAAGCTTCTCGGCACCACTCACGTCTACAACTGGTGTACGTGTGTATGTGTGTGTGCATGCGCGTCTGCCCGTGTCTACTCGTAAAATCAACGCGTATTATAAAAATCCACGGCGTCGCAGACGGTGAAGTTCCTTTTGTTTGTCTTAGATGACCACCACCATGAGCCCTCTCTCTCTCT
>NW_021154805.1:0-257 GCF_002837175.3 Physeter macrocephalus | reverse complement strand
CGAGAGATGGAGAGAAGGGGGAGGGGGGCAGCAGCCGCGAAGAAATCTGCTGCTTCTGCTGCTGAGATGAAGATGGAGGGGTGTCCTGCGGTTTTGATGGTATATGCGCCAGCTCTGCTGGTGAGAGCTTCGACCGCCGAAGCAGCCGAGCTTCGCCGGAGCTCTTCGGCGTAGCTGCCGCAGCAGCACAGAAGGCCGTGGAGACAAACATCTCCGCGGCGTCAACACCGGTGAGACACAATGCCGACCCTCCTCGC
>NW_021154804.1:0-2252 GCF_002837175.3 Physeter macrocephalus | reverse complement strand
TGGATTGAAGACCTAAATGCAAGATCAAAAAACAAAAAACTCCCAGAAGAAAAAATAGGCAGAACACTCGTTGACATAAATCGTAGTATTATTGTTTGCATCTGTTTCCTAAGGCAAAGGAAACAAAAGCAAAAAACAAACAAATGGAACTAATTAAACTTAAAAGCTTTCCTATAAAAAAAAAAACAAAGCTTTTGGACAGCAAAGGAAACCATTGTCAAAACAAACAGACAACCTAATGATTGGGAGAAAAGATTTGCAAATAATATGACCAATAAGGATTTAATATCCAAAATATATAAACAGTTCATACAAATCAATATCAAGAAAACAAATCAACCCGATTTAAAAAATGGGCAGGAGACGCGAATAGACATTTTCCTAAAGAAGACATAAAGATGGCCAACAGGCACATGAAAAGATGCTCAACGTCGCTAGTCATCAGAGAAATGCAAATCAAAACCACAATGAGACGTTACCTCACACTTGTCAGAATGGCCATCATCAAAAAGTCTACAAATAATACATGTTGGTGAGGATATGGAGAAAAGGCAACCCTAGTACTTGTTGGTGGTAATGTAAACTGGTACAGCCACTATGGAGAACAGTATGGAAATTCCTCAAAAAACTGAAAATAGAACCATCATATGATCCAGCAATCCCACTCCTGGGTATATGTCTGAAGAAAACAAAAACACTAATTTGAAAAGGTATTCACAGCATCAGTGTCTACAATAGCCAAGATATGTAAGCAACCTAAGTGTCCATCAACAGGTGAATGGATAAACAAGATGTGGTATAGATATTTACAATGGAATACTACTCAGCCACAAAAAGGAATGAAATTTTGCCATTTGCAACAAAATGGATGGACGTGTAGTTATTATGCTTAGTGAAATAAGTCAGACAGAGAAAGACAAATAGTGTATGTTATCACATATATGTGGAATCTAAAAAATAAAACTAGTGAATATAACAAAACAGAAACAGACTCACAGATATAGAGAACAAACTAGTGGTTACCAGTGGGGAGAGGGAAGGGGGGAAGGGCAAGACAGGGGTAGGGGGTTAAGAGGTGCAAACTACTATGTTTAAAATAAATAAGCTACAGGATATATTGTAAAGCACAGGCAATATAGCCAATATTTTACAATAAGTTTAAATGAAGTAAATCTTTAAAAATTATAAATCACTCTGAAGCTACCGGAAGTAAATATAATATTGTAAATCAACTATATTTCCATTTTAAAAAGTAGGAGGGAGGAGAGTAATTCCCAGGACAATAAGAAGAGCAAATGTTTGGTAATTTTTAAAACTTAAATTTAGGTCAGCCGGCGGTCGAGTTAGGCCTAAGCAGCACCTGGAGCCCCTCGCACTGTCCTCTGCGGGGGAATCTCCATAGAGACGGTGACATACACAGAGGCGGGGGTCCGCGGGAGGCTGCCAGACCGGAGCCAGGTCCTCGGCCTCTGTCGCCGCCACCCCCTTCCCTGCCGCCAGCGCTCGTTCTCTCTCCGCTCCTGCTCGCAGCCCCGCGATTCCCGGTGTGCCTGTGCCCCGCTGTGTGGGCGGCGCGTGCGTACTTTTGGGCTGCGGCCGGGCGCGCGGGGGCTTTAGGGCCGTCTCTGCCTCTCCCGCCCCGGAGGGGGAAGGTGCGGAGGCTCACGCCATGGCCTCGGGAGCTGGAGGCATAGGAGGGGGCGCTGGCGGCAAGATCCGGACTCGGCGTTGCCACCAGGGGCCAGTTAAACCTTACCAGCAGGGGCGACAGCAGCAGCAGGGCATTCTCAGCAGGGTCACAGAATCTGTTAAGAATATTGTGCCCGGATGGCTACAAAGATACTTCCACAAGAATGAAGGTGTATGTAGCTGCTCAACAGGCACCAGAGAGGTGGCACAGTGGCCGGAAAATAGGGAAGATGACCATATAATACATGCTGGTGAGGAGAGCCCTCACATTCATGATGGGAGAATCCCTCCTGAGCCACCAGTCAGTACTACAGAAGGACCCTCAACGACTAGTACTGCTTCAAATTATCCAGATGTATTAACAAGGCCTTCTCTTCACCGGAGCCATCTGAATTTCTCCATGTTGGGATCTCCTGCAGTACACTGTCAGCCCTCCACATCTTCGGCATTCCCAACTGGCAGTTCTGGATTTTCCCTCGCAAAAGAAATTAAAGATGCTACCTCTCAGCATTATGATGGTAACATCTCAACCACCAGCGGTTTTTCTTCAAGAGCTTCTGATA
>NW_021154803.1:1348-2252 GCF_002837175.3 Physeter macrocephalus | reverse complement strand
AGGCGTCTGAAAACAGGGAACTTCGGCAGAGACTACGCAGATCATGTCTCCAGTGCTCTACACCTACTTGTATTTGAAGCACGGGCACGCACGAAGATTGATCACGCGATGCAGCTTCCGTTAAAAAGGACAGCTGTAACGTGCGAATGGTGAGACATAACATTGTAGCATGCGCATAAGCGTGCACATTCCCCGTCGCCGGGGATATATATATATATGTATGTGGAGTATGTATATATGTATATATCCATAAGGCCACAGATGCATTTGAAGGGTCGCACTGCCGTCAGCTCAGTCCCTGGCGATGGGAAATACCAACGCGTGAGGACGATATGTACCAGGAACGGTGCACTGTTGTATCTCGTCTTCTGCAGGCTACGGTTGCATGCTTGAAGGACAGCTGCATCATTTCGTCATTCTTCGTGCCTGTTCGTGCTTGAGCACATCCAGCGAAGTTTACGTGTACCAGTCTTTCTGCTTTCCACAGGTGAAAGTCAGGTTTTTACTCCGGTAATCCTAGGTGCTTCATGTCTTTCTGCATGCAGCGTCGTCTTTACCGATGCAAGTACTCCAATGCAGTTCTCCCTCTAAAGTGAGTGTGTCGCCATTCGTGGGTGTATCGGCATTGCGTATCTAGCATCCTTGTTTGTGGGGGCCTGCGTGCATGCTCAGGGCCAATTTCTTCAACCGTACAGAGTCGGAGAAGTCCTTACAGGTACACGAAAAAATCTAACTCTTCTACAGAGTGCTTTTCCTCTTTTGGTGCCTTTTTCTGTCCTCCTGCTGCTCTCCTCCTCCTTCTCCAAGGCGTCTGTTTGTATCTCCCTTTCGTCTTTCTTGTTTCCTCCCCTGGCTCACCTCTCTCCTATCTTTTTTGGGCCTGTTCTCTCGAGTTCCTTTCTTT
>NW_021154803.1:0-328 GCF_002837175.3 Physeter macrocephalus | reverse complement strand
GTGTGTGTGTGTGTGTGTGTCTACATCCTTGTGTTGGTATCACCGTGGGAAAGGACGACACATTTATGCAAATTGACCTCGACGTGTGCGCCTGCATGCACCCTTGTTTCCAGGACAAGCATTTTTCCGGCCACTGCGGTCCCTGCCGCCGCAGTGGATGGTCAGTCTTGGCCTGAAAGTGGCTAAGCAGCTCACCAGCACTCTGAAGGTGAGCTTTTCCTGTTTAAAACTGGATACACTTGCGCGTCCATACTGGGGTCTATGAGCCTCTCTCTGGATCTCTTCTATGTA
Organism: Physeter macrocephalus; assembly: GCF_002837175.3. Classification (NCBI taxonomy): domain Eukaryota; kingdom Metazoa; phylum Chordata; class Mammalia; order Artiodactyla; family Physeteridae; genus Physeter; species Physeter macrocephalus. The sequence continues at coordinate 37 of NW_021154803.1, read as the reverse complement.
TGTGTCTGCATGTCTGGCCTCGTTCTTTCTTGTATGC
>NW_021154802.1:911-2252 GCF_002837175.3 Physeter macrocephalus | reverse complement strand
GGGGCCTCGACCTCATCACCTCAGGAGCGTAGTCCACTCAAACCGCAAAGAGTCCGCGTAAATTTCTCACATTTCACGCCCACATTACGTGTGTGTACGTCTAAGCAAACAACTGTACTGATCTTTTCATATACGTGTATGTATGCATATATGTATATATAGCTATACGCTTGCACAACGCTGGACACGAGCGGCGTTAGCGCTCGCTGAAGTACGTATGGATTTGCAGCGCTTGTATACTGCAAACACACTGGTTTTTCACGTACTATTGCCTTTCCTGTGTAGTGAAGGCATCAGAGAGCATTCCTATATCCCGTGTTTGTCACGACTACTTCGAAAGGCGAAACTCTAGGCAGTACAAACAAAGACCTTAAAATCACCGCTATTCGAGGCAGTGAAGCACGGGAGCATCTCTTAAACTTGAGGAAACCAACATATAATGGACGATGAACTGTAATCTAAAGTGTATGAATACCTGCAAATATTTCGGAGCCGGAAGGATCTACTGAATCTATCTCCTGATGCCCATATATATTAATTGTAGAGTATTACTATTCTGAGGGATAAGAACGTGAAGCGCAGGGATCCCAGATTAAGTAACAGTAGGCGCTATGACAAGACCCCAGGATATTACGGCAGACAGCGCACAGGCTGCATCATGGTATTGTGGTGTGCCAGGTACAAGGATAAAAATTAGTTTGAGACTGTTTCGTAATTCTCATAAAGAGTGAGGTGGGATTTCCGCGTCCGACGCGCACTGTGCCATGAAAAGGAGATGCACCTACATGTATGTTGTGGTCTCTGACCAAGAAACGCTGGATACTTCCAAGTATTTCGATGGTGATCGTCGAATACAGTGACGACTCTTCATGAGTTGTAAAGCGTACGCTCCACTATGTAACATTCTTCTCAACTTCCATAAAACACGCCTACTGAACAGTTGTGCCAATTTTCATCATTTGTACACGCATTTGCACAGATACTCAATCGTCCGCTTGGAGTTGCGTCGCGGGGACTTCTGTCGCATAGTTGACGTTTTTCCCTCAACACGCTACTCAGCGATCTGTTCAAGTTCGCGTAGGCGCAGGTATATAACTGTACTTGTTTGTCTCTCTCTAGTAATATTGACGTAGATGTATCTACCTACGCGTCCAGATGAACGTGTGACTGAGGAATTTACTTCAAATACACGCGTCTGTGTGTGGCACAGTCGAAACCTGAGCTCTTACGATCGGCTGCCAACAAATATAAGCCTGCTGATGTGTAAGTTGGTGTTGCGGCTGTCGGCATTTTTTGTGAGCATGACAGCTAACAGGCAGGACATCTCAACGCAAAGGAACA
>NW_021154802.1:0-165 GCF_002837175.3 Physeter macrocephalus | reverse complement strand
GAAACCGAGCCGGAAGAGCAGGACAGCCTGCTGGAGTGCACGAGCGGGTGACTCAGCTTTGAAGTGTGCTGGCGCGACCTTCTCGTCGATCTTCCCCCACCACATACATACTTAATGGGAAGCGGCACCCGCGGGTCCTCTCGTTACAAAGAAATATAGCAATCC
>NW_021154800.1:2091-2252 GCF_002837175.3 Physeter macrocephalus | reverse complement strand
TTCAACCCGAAGAACGTCTATCCACAGCGTTTTACTCTCAGTGGACTAATGTATGCATGTGAGCCCGTGTCCGTGCGTACGTGCTTGTAGGTATGTGCTTTTTACAGTGCAGAGAAGTGGAGTACGCCGCGTTTTCTGGTATTTCCAGTTCCGTGGAGCAA
>NW_021154800.1:0-616 GCF_002837175.3 Physeter macrocephalus | reverse complement strand
ACTACAGAAAACTCTGCAAGATCTACACTGCAGGCCTTAAACTTCTTGTGGTAAATAACCGTCCTTCACGGAGAACTGAAGTTGCTGGAAGTTCCTAAGGGAACGTAATCAGAAAAGAAGAGCACTGCTTCTCTCCTACGCCCCAGAAGAATTACTCAGCTAAAGATGCACGAAAAGCGGCACTGACATCTTTTCGTAACATGCGGTTCAGGGGCAATAGTATCATATGATGTCACTCATATAGTTGCAAAGAGGGAAATTGGATATTTATGCGTATCCGTGCTCAGGAGATGCTCTTCCTTCACTGCATAGACACTGCAGTTAAGGATGAAGAAACAGCAGCGGGCCTCGTACATACTCAAGCACCCCTACTCACACCGCTGTATTTGACTTTAACAAGAAGTGCAGAACAGGAAAGCCGCAGCTTGGAGGTTACCTGGACTACAGTACACATTCAGAGGGAACGAGCTGCCTTGAAAAGTAAGCGCTGATATAGTACAAAAGATTCATTGTGCAGGTCCCCCCTGGCTGTGGCCCCATTCATCGTGTTAGGGGACGTAAGCGTTTCACTTCGCATTATGCGCCCACGGCAGCGTTGTTGGTCATTTTTGAATGA
>NW_021154799.1:2062-2252 GCF_002837175.3 Physeter macrocephalus | reverse complement strand
CTGGCGCCCCCCAGGGGTAGATACACACACGCGAACAACGTTGACCGTCCGCATAAAAGCGTGCGTAGTCCCAGAGTGGTGAACGTGGCACAGGAGATCAAATGAGATGATGAAGCACTGCGGGCGGCCAAATCACATGTATGAACTTTCTGGATACAGCTACGTGTGACAACTTGCCCTGGGGCGTCTT
>NW_021154799.1:0-206 GCF_002837175.3 Physeter macrocephalus | reverse complement strand
TTGGGGGAGTGTAACACTGTGTGTATCAGCATCGGCTGTAGAGAAACTACCACGGAGGAAAGGGGTGTTTTTTGTGTAGACCTTCTGTAGCCAATATGTCTCGATATATCCGTGCGTGTCTGACCTCTCGTCCGTGTTCTCTCTATACGTGAATGTATGTAGGCAGACGACGTCTTATCAACACAGAGATCTGCATTTACGCACAT
>NW_021154798.1:834-2252 GCF_002837175.3 Physeter macrocephalus | reverse complement strand
GGCGCAGATAGCCGAGACTAGCGCTGTACAAGGGTGTGGGTGTGAATGTTCAGACGATTTTTAAAATGTTGCTCGGCAGTAAATTTTTTCAGACAGCAGATGGCGCGCGTACACCACGTGTTCTTGTGCAGGATTCGCGTGGAAGGTCTGAAGCGCATGCAGATAGAACATCCGCGCGGCGGCGCAGAGGCTGCAGCACCAGAAGGTGTGATGGCTCCCCGCATCCGACAAGCAGGGAATTCGAGACGAAGTGTGTGTTTGTCGTCGATTGACAGAGGTGTCTGCTTATAGCGTGAAGGTCTCTTTGTCCCCCGCCCTCCTGCATATTATCATCGTCGACGGGGCCGCTGCCTGTATACAGCTGGTTGTTGCACAGGACAGTCGAAAACGCAGCTTTCGAAAAGGAGGTGTGGAGCCCATGGGAAACGTGACTGCCGAGCAGTCTCTGATGTACATCAGACACGTCTTCCGCGGTTATATGCGTGGATAGCAAGCCACTGTGGTCCTCCATATACGCATATATATATATATATATATGTATATATATACACACTTTTCTTCTCCCCGCTGAATAGTATATTTGAGTATGTGTGGGTGTGTGCAGTTGCCGCAATATCTCAGGGAGAATGTCGCGCATGCGGCATACGTAGGAGAGGGATATAGTGTGCTTGCTGCCGGAGGAGTGAAGAACACGTTGGCAGTCGAAATGCAGAGATGTTGGTATACTGTCCATGCATGGGTGTTCTGCGTGCAGGCCACATCTACCACTTCGTACGTCTGATGGGCCGCAGTGCGTCGCTAATTACGTTGGAGTGCGCCCTCCAGAGCCACCCGAATCTTGCGTTGATTGGTGAGAAACAGCAGCTGTACGAGTGGTTTAGACGCCAAAGAGTGGCGAGACCAGAGAGAAGACAGAGAGGAAGCGGTGGCCATGGGAGAGAGGAAGAAAACGGGGGAAGAGGGAGCGACGGGGAGGGCGCAAAGGAGGAACAGCGCGGGAAACAGAAAAGAAGAAGAAAGGAGGAGAAGCAGCTGCCAGGAGCGCGCAGAGGGAGATGAAGGAACTCCACGTGGGAAGAGGAGGAGAAGGGGAGACGGAGACGGAGACGGGAAGAGAACACTGCCGCGCCGAAGCTGAGCAGGAGAGAGAGCAGCAGAGGAGGAGGAGAGGATGTAGGGGGAGAGAGCGAACGCGAGAGATTATTCTCGAACAGAACGAGGGTGTTCAGAGGAAGAGAGTAGAGAAGGCAGAAGAGGTGGGTGATGGAGAGACGAGTGCGTGCAGAGTGAAATTTCAAAGAAAAGAGGAAGCGTGGAACAGAAGGAGGGGTAGCAGACGACCAAAGACAAGAAACAAGAAGAGGGAGGCAAGCCGCAGTGGAGAGGAGGAGAAACATCGAGACGAGAAAGGAGCAGAG
>NW_021154798.1:0-334 GCF_002837175.3 Physeter macrocephalus | reverse complement strand
GCTATCTTCACCGCGACACACAAAACGCAGCAGCAGGAAGCAAATCAGTTTCCTTTCTCCGTGTGCGTGTCTGTGTGTGACTGTCTGTGTCGTTCCTTCGTTTCCACTCGCCCGGAATACTTCCTTAGGAGAAGAAGTGCAGGCACGAAAGTACTCTCTGCAGCAGCTGGTTGCAACGCTTGCGGACTTGGTGGAGGCACGCCACGCGAAGGGGAAAAACTACGGCGTTGTCTTGCTCCCCGAAGGTCTTATCGAATTCATTCCTGAGGCAAGTCTCTGTCATCCGTCTCTCTCGCCTTCTTCTCCACTGTGGGCCTCCTGTGCGTCTCTGCAT
>NW_021154797.1:0-2252 GCF_002837175.3 Physeter macrocephalus | reverse complement strand
TTTTGAAACTCCATTCATGTGGCATGGAGGAAACCTGAAAGGATTGTTTTTGCATTGCATTTAGTCTCTGCAGGCATGGTTCAGAGAAGACAATGAGTTTTTTCGAAAGAAACCTTGAGCTTGCATTTCGTAGCTGGAGCTCATCCTGCTCTTCGTTCTACTAAATGTGAACCTCAACGTGAGCTCTAGCCTCGAAGTAAGACCATGACGTGTCTTGACTAACGGAGGTGTGCAGCATCTCCGTGAGCCCTTAATCGTGGTTCTGCTTTAGTTTACCGGCAGCAGGCTCGTCCGTTCTCCTTGGCACGTCGCGTCAGCCACCGTGTAGTGTCAGAAGCCTCCGTACCTCCACGATGCTCTGGGCTCCTTAAGCAAAATATAGCCTCTTAAACCATTCAGAGTAGCCCTGTGTTTGCCGAGTGAGGGGCAACACACTGCACTTATCCTTGGGAATGCCAGGCTTTCTGAGTTCTAAAACAGTTTCGGGAACACAGTTGCAGAATCCCGAACTCGCCAAGGAATTCGGCCCCTTGCCCTAGGTGAACTCAAATGAGAAAAACACTCTGCTTATATTTCCTTCTAACACAATTTATGGGAAGTCACCAATTCCTAAAGGAGAGTGTCAGCGTGCGTTCCAACTTCAAAAGAAGCACAGTTCGTGCTGTAACACTGCAGGCTATTGGGAGATGCACAGGCCTCTTGGGCAACCTCCAGCATCCTTCGTTTAGGCAGTTCGCTATACAGAATAGTGAATATAGAAAAACGTAAATTTGCCAAGGACACAGCGCATAACTTGTGTCTCTTTTGACTTGCTCGACTCAACATGGATTTAGGCTGCGAGTCAACCTGGCAATGGGGAGCGATTGTCCAGGGCTTTTCTTCCAATTGTGAAACTTCCATTCATGCGGCGTGGTAGCGACCTTAAAAGCATATTTGATTACTTTTAGGGTCACAGAATATTTTAGTGGGGAAAGATGATTTCTTGTAGCTAAGGAAAGATTGTCAGCTATTTCTTCACTGAACAAATTTTTATTTTGGTAGACACTACTCTAGTCACATGAATCACTGCTCTGTCGTGTCTTGTCTAACAGAGGTGTGCAGCATCTCCGTGACCCTTAATCACGGTTCTGCTTTAGTTTACCGGCAGGAGGCTTGTCGGTTCTCCTTGGTACATGGCGCCAGCCACCGTTTAGTTTCAGAATATTCCGTACCTCCACGATGCTCTGGTCCTCGTAAGCAAAATATAGCCTCGGAAGCCCTTCAGAGTAACCCTGTGTTTGCCGAGTGTGGGCAACACACTGCACTTATCCCTGGGATTGCCAGATTTTCTGAGTTCTAAAACAGTTTCGGGAGCACCGTTCTAGAATCCCTAACTCGCAAGGAATTCGGCCCCCTTGCGCTAGTTGAGCTCAAATGAGAAAAACACTCTCCTTACATTTCCTTCAAAGACCATTTACGGGAAGTCACCAATTCCTCAAGGAGAGTGTCAGCGTGCGTTCCAACTTCCAAAGAAGCACAGTTCTTGGTGTAATACTGCACGCTAATGGAAGATGCACAGGCTTCTTGGGCAATCTCCAGCATCCTTCGTTTAGGCAGTTCGCGACTCAGAATAGCGGATATAGTAAACCGTATATCAGCCAATGAAGCAGTGGGTAACTTGTGTCTCTTTTGACTTGCTAGACTCAACATGGACTAAGGCTGCGATTCAACCTGGCAATGGGAGAGTGATCGCACAGGGCTTTTCGTCCAATTTTGAAACTCCATTCATGCGGCGTGGAGGAAACCTGAAAGGATTGTTTTTGCATGGCATTTAGTCTCTGCAGGCATGGTTCAGAGAAGACAACGAGTTTTTTCGAAAAAAACCTTGCGCTTGCATGTCGTAGCTGGAGCTCATCCTGCTCTTCGCTCTACCAAATGTGAACCTCAACGTGAGCACTAGCCTCGAAGTAAGACCATGACGTGTCTTTCCTAACGGAGGCATGCAGCAGCTCCGTGAGCCCTTAATCACGGTTCTGCTTCAGTTTACCGGATGGAGGCTTTTCAGTTCTCCTTGGCATCTCACGTCAGCCACAGTTTAATTTCAGAACACTCCGTACCTCCACCATGCTCTGGGCCTCAAGCAAATTATAGCCTCATAAGGCTTTCAGAGTACCCCTGTGTTTGCCGACTGAGGGGCAACGCACTGCACATTTCCTTGGGAACGATAGATTATTTGAGCTCTAAAATAGCTTCGGGAACACAGTTCTAGAATC
>NW_021154795.1:2024-2252 GCF_002837175.3 Physeter macrocephalus | reverse complement strand
GCCCAGCGAGCTCTGCAAACTATGCCCCATCTCGTGCTGCTCAACAGGAGCTGGTACGAGGAGCACCTCAAACTGCTGCTCGCCAAGTGGATGCTGCTCGCTCTCGTCGCTCTGCGCTTCACCGGCCTCTCCGATGAGCATGCGCTTCGCTATATGGTCAGAGCCTCCTTCTTCACTGCACACGCCCCCACGCAAGGTCTCCAGGTGAAACAGAAGTGGTGGCTGGGG
>NW_021154795.1:0-298 GCF_002837175.3 Physeter macrocephalus | reverse complement strand
TCTTGTATAATTTTGACTTTGTGGTAGCACTCCCTGTGCCCGAGAGGATGGGGGATTATTCGAGTTGATATTACTGACGCGTTTGTGTGTTGTTGATACAGGCCCACACCAGTGCGTCACTATGCAGTCCACAGGAGATGTCTATGAATCGTAGGATGCGTAGGCTCTGATACAGATGGAGCCGCCGTCAGGGGTTTTCTCCAGTAGTTGGCATCTGCGGTTTCTTCCTTCAGAGAGTTCTGTATGACATTTCTGTGCCCCTCTGCCGCGGGCGCGCATATCCGTTGTTGGAGGCCGG
>NW_021154794.1:2060-2252 GCF_002837175.3 Physeter macrocephalus | reverse complement strand
GGGCCATAGACTGTATAGAGGCCATCTATCAGCAGATAATCTCGCAGCACAGGGCTTAGATCCACGTCACAGAAGCCCTTCACTTCTCTGCCTAAGAAGCTGCTACCCCACACTTCAATGCGCAGTACTGGAGGCGGAGCTTCCGCCGGATAAGCAGAAGAAGAAGAAGAAGAAGAAGAAGAAGAAGAAGAA
>NW_021154794.1:0-203 GCF_002837175.3 Physeter macrocephalus | reverse complement strand
TGTGGGGAGCGGCAGCTGCTGCTGCTGCTGAGGTTGGGACCTTCTGAGCATCAGCAGCAGAAGCAGAAACAAACGAGGAAGCCGACTTGGCTTGGCCGTCCTCTCTGCCTAAGGCTGCTGCACTGGGGCGTTTAATATCAGCGGCGTCTTCTGCTTGTCCTGCAGCAGTCTGCATGCGCTCGCCGCGAAACTCCGCCCCCTGT
>NW_021154793.1:920-2252 GCF_002837175.3 Physeter macrocephalus | reverse complement strand
CTCCTGATTCTTCGCAAGTCTACGTTGCCTCTCGTGCTGCAACTTCCTCTGCAGTTTTCTCTGATGCAGTGTCCTCTTCGCGCGGAGCTCCGGCATCCCTGTCCACGCAGGTGGCGACTCCCTCCACTTTGGCGCTGCTTCCGTCTTTTGCTGTCAACGAGGTGCTGCCAAGCAGCAGCAGTCTGGAGGAAACAACGACAGGGGCAACTGGCAGAAGACTGGCAGCAGCACAAGGAGCTACACCAGCAGCAACAGCAGCCGGAACAGACCCTGCGAGCAGCGGCCTCACAGCGGGGAGCAGCCCTGCTGGTTTTTGTGGATCTGGAGCAGCAGTGAAGGAGCAGCCCTGCTGCAGCTCGCGTGCTGCGTCTGCTGCAGCGCGATATATTTCGGCGGACGCTTTAGAACACGCCTACACCCTGCGCAGCAGCAGCAGCAATGCGGAGCGCCTCTCAGGAGCAGCAGCCGTATCAGTGGCAACAGAACTGGTACAGCATCAGCACGAGCAGCGGGAGACGCGCTCACGCGGCAACAGTGCGCCCGGGGGCGGTAACAGCAGCAGCAGCAACCTTTTGAGTAGTAGCTGTGCCCGGTGTAGCACCTACCGCAGCAGCAGCGGCAACAGCAGCAGTCCGACGAGTCCGTCGGGATACGAAAACAGCAGCAACTCCTCACGCTATCCGAACGCAACCAACAGCTGCAGCAGCACCCCGAGCTACAACGGCGGTGCCCTCAACACGAACCTGAGCTACAGCAGCAGCAGCCACTCAGGCGTGTACAGCAGCAACAGCGGAAGATTCGAGAGAAGCGGAGCCACAGGGCCGCTGCTGACGCATGACCGACAACAGCACTTGGTGATGACTGAGGAAAACTACGCCAGCTTCTGGGAAGAAGCCGAGCCATCGACTGCGGCACGGAACGGCAAGCCATCTCCCACGTTCAACTCCAGCCTTCAGGAAGTGTTTGCGGGACTGCCATTGCCCCCTGCCTCCGTTGCTGCTTCCGCAGCTACTCATAACGGCATAGTAGGGGAGCCCGCCCCGCCTCCTCATTCGCCTTCTTTTTCCTCTTCCTCGTCGTCTTTGTCAGCACCTGCGCTGCACGCCCTAGACAAACTTACGAGGAAGTCTCCTGGAGAGGGGGGCATCACTACTGCTGCCAGTCCGGTAAGGTGCGAGGCCCTGGTGGCCGCTTACCCCCTCGGGAATGCGGGAGGCGCAGCAGTGACAGAAGCAGCAGCAGGAACGAATTGCAAAAATATGGGCAATCTTTCTCTAGTGGAGATTGGTTGTGGGTCCTCTGCGTGCAATACACCTGCTTCTGGTGCCTCCT
>NW_021154793.1:0-383 GCF_002837175.3 Physeter macrocephalus | reverse complement strand
TCCATCCTTCCTCTTCGTCTCTCGGCACCTTCTCTTTCTCTCCCCCTTTCTCTTCCGCGTCTTCTTCGTCTCCTGGTTATTCCTCCTCCTCTTCGCAGCCGTCTTCCTTTCCACCTGCTTTCTCGCCTTCGTACTCTTCAGCACTGCTTCCCTCTGGACGGGGGTCCGCTGCCCCGATGCGTCAACCTCCAGGAGCGGCAGCGGGCAGCCGACGCCTGTCTCCGTCTCTACCAGGCTTCAACGGCGCGACGACTGCAGCAGCCGCTCACGTGAGTATCCTTTCAAATGTGTTATACTCATCTTACGAGCACCCGGGGCAAATCAAGTCGTATTCTCCGTTTCCTCTATCTGCTGCTGCAGGGGCAGCGAGCATGCATACACGC
>NW_021154792.1:1358-2253 GCF_002837175.3 Physeter macrocephalus | reverse complement strand
GCACTCGCTTCCGTTTGATGCATCGTAAACACCATATTCACGAATGAGTAACAATCCTTCGCTTTTTGCAACCACATTGCAGCAGGTAGTGTGCATAATTGTATCGATCACTACACTGAATATGGTGCCTTCCGTTTGGACACGTCACCAGCAAATCCTGAGTTCTACATTTGTTCCCTCCTACATATCGCACCCACCTCACTGTAGCTGTAACGTTTGGGTTGGTGTAGTGGGCACAGTAACTAAGAATAGCTATAACTGTGGAAAATACGTACGTTACAGTCTCGCTGCAATTCTTCTAAAACTGTGCATCTGCTTTTGGTAGAGTGACACGTTATATAACTTTGAAGGTACACGCCTGATGAACATCTTACCATCTTGTCACAACGGGGTAAATGTGCATATGATACTTACTGACTTTGAGTAGGGTCACAAAGGTTCAACTAGTGCACCCACCTTGGTGTATTCACTGCTTTTCTCGACGCCACATATTGTACTCGTGTAGCAGCTGTTCTTATACTTCACGACAGAATACGCATTCCTGGGAATTCTTCCACTTAATGCAAGCTTCTGCTGTGAGGGTCAAACCCATGGTGAGACGAGCAATTCCAAGGACTAGTTCCCATGTGTATTAACAGCTTACTAACTCGTGCTGTGCGAGGGAGGTGGCAAGTCGCTTGATCGCTGAAGAGAGCAGGTAACGACAGCGATTTGTCAGAATGACGAGAAGACGTTTGCAAGCACAGTGAATCAAATACAAACACACGTCACATATATATCCCTGATTTCCTGCATTGTGCCTCGCAACTACGTGTACTCTACGGGTTCAGGACACGTGCCGGCATCAATACAATTGCACTCGTCGTGTACTGCAAGTTCGCGTATTTGCAGACGC
>NW_021154792.1:0-198 GCF_002837175.3 Physeter macrocephalus | reverse complement strand
GTAAAAAAAAGACAAGTTCCCACAAATATGTGGAATCATGGGGTGAATATTTCTGTGTATGTATGTTAACAGACAGAGTAGGCACTGGCGTGCTTTCGGCACCTTCCGATGACACTGCACGTATCCCTGAACTGGAAATCTTGAACTTTTCACCGAGACAGTGCTGCCGGTGAAGACAGAACACTTTGAAGCATTCAA
>NW_021154791.1:2022-2253 GCF_002837175.3 Physeter macrocephalus | reverse complement strand
ATTCGTATATGCATTGCCCATCACCTTCGAATTATGATGCAGTTAAGTCAATGCTCCAAGCTCAGATGGAACAGCGTAGGCTATAGGAGGGCTCATGATGTGGAGCGGCGGCACTGCTCACGGCAATTATCATTTTCAGTGACTCTGCTGAAGAGTACGAGCACAGCATGGGCGAAAACAACATTATTTTTCATACGTTAGTGCTTTGCAATTGCGTCAAGAATTTTTATT
>NW_021154791.1:0-1924 GCF_002837175.3 Physeter macrocephalus | reverse complement strand
TATGCGCGACGGCCGCAGCACGTGGGGTCAAAGCATGAAGATACATTAGGCATGTGGAGTTACCGAATATACCAATGTGTTTCGCTGTGTGTACAAGCACGTGCACATACGTATGCGCGACGGCCGCAGCACGTGGGGTCAAAGCGTGAAGATACATCAGGCATGTGGAGTTACACCACAGTTGCAGTTCCCTTCCAGTGTTGCAGCAGGTAGACCTAAGCCGAGTACGCTTTCGCTTTGCACAGTATTATAGAATTCTCTAGAGAAAGTTTCATCCAAATACTTGGCAGTCTCATTCGGAAGAAGGCTGATAGCGCGAATAGGTAACAGACGGCAGGAACACCACCCGCAACAGATCAGCAGCATCATCACTTGTCATAGAGCACTGTACCACGTGATGCTACTGCTGTTAGTTCCTGACCAACGGAGCAAAGGATTCGATGATGCAACAGTGATAGTGGAAACCAATTTTAAAGAGAAGCAGTAACGTGAGCACAGCGCTGGCAGTGGCAACGGTCAACGATACCCGCTGGGGGGTGTACCACCAACAGCGCCCAGAATGAGTGCAGCAATCGTAGAGTAACCTCATCCAAGGCAGACTGACAAGATCAGCCCAATCAAGTGGCAATCGTCGCAGCAGTGGTGGCAGCAGCAAAAGTACCTCTTTTGACAGCAACAGCTGCGGTACAAAGTTCCTCACAGGAGGAGCACAAACAACAAGGTCAGCAGCACCGGGGGGGCTACAACCACAGAAGCAGGCGCAGTAGCATTCCGTTTCTTGAACCGTTAGCAAGCTGCTTTCCTGATAAGACGTACTGGGATCACTACAACCTGGCGCACTTACCAGCAACGGAAGCAGTAGCAATGGCAGCAGTAGCAGCAATAAAAAGACCACAGCAGGAGGTGTGCGCAGCAGCAGCAGCTCTAAAGTAACAGTAGCCGAGTGCTGCAGCAAGCGTAGGCGCAGCAGGAACAAGAGCGGCTGCACCACCAACAAGAACCGCAAGAAGTTCTCCAGGACCCGCCCTACCGTAGCGCCAGCAACATTATCTAACGCAGCGGCAGTGCAGGGCGTGCCGCATTGCCACACGACCTGCCTGGTAAAAAACAATCCGTACACTACGCGCCTAATGTACGCTGCATTATAGTTAATCTCTCGGAGTGTCTTCCGGTGCTGCATTCACTGCGGCGAGCTGGAATCAGTCGTACTCTCGCCTGTACGTGAAAGCGAGATATACACGTATCAAGAGGACTCCACGTTCGAGTCGTTTTATCTCTGTCACAATTAATTCGCTTCATTTGTTCCCCCTAATCTGCGTCTATATATGCTGTCGCTCATCTGAGGGAACGAAAGGACCGTGGACGACTGTGTCTACAACTACGCATGCGGAGGCTACTCAGTCGCACGTCCTTCGGCGGGTCGACTCGCTACTGAAGCAGATCTTCATGCTGCATGCACACAAGCAGGCATACACACATGATCCGCTGCTTCCTCAGCCCCACCTAATTCTTCACTGTCTTCATCTTCCCGTATTTTTCTCGTCTTTTCTTCTCCGCTTCCGCACTCTGTCGCAGTTTGTCTGGCACCGCGGCCGTTAGTAGCCGCTTCCTCGAAGCGCAGCTGATTCGACAGATTGACCGTAGCACAGAGCCATTACAGAGAGCCCCCTAGAGCGCCAGCTCTGGCTACAGCAGTGACGACGCCAAGTCAAACAGGAAAACCGCAGTCATAGCAGCAGCACGAATACAAGCAGACATGGCCGCCAGCGCTGCTGCGCGTGTGAGACAGCGCAGGCCCCACCCTGCAGATCATCAATTACGTCACCGTCTAAAGCAGCACGTGTACACCGGCTGTGATTGATAGTATACGCAAGCCGACGCTTGCGTTTATAGTCGCATAGGAAAGAAACTCTTTTTCTCCGAG
>NW_021154790.1:1820-2253 GCF_002837175.3 Physeter macrocephalus | reverse complement strand
CTTTCTCCACTGTACATTCCTGCCTCCTTTATCAAAGATAAGGTGACCATTAATACGTGGGTTTATCTCTGGGCTTTCCATCCTGTTGCATTGAGCTATATTTCTGTTTTTGTGCCAGTACCATACTGTCTTGATTACTGTAGCTTTGTAGTATAGTCTGAAGTCAGGGAGCCTGATTCCTCCACCTCCGTTTTTCGTTCTCAAGATTGCTTTGGCTATTCGGGGTCTTTTGTGTTTCCATACAAATTGTGAAATTTTTTGTTCTACTTCTGTGAAAAATGCCAGTGGTAGTTTGATAGGGATTGCATTGAATCTGTAGCTTGCTTTGGGTAGTAGAGTTATTTTCACAATGTTGATTCTTCCAATCCAAGAACATGGTATATCTCTCCATCTATTTGTATCATCTTTCATTTCTTTCATTAGTGTCTTACAG
>NW_021154790.1:0-194 GCF_002837175.3 Physeter macrocephalus | reverse complement strand
AGGTAGGCTTGTATAGCTATAATCTTCCCTCTTAGAACTGCTTTTGCTGAATCCCATAGGTTTTGGGTTGTTGTATTTTCATTGTTATTTGTTTCTAGGTATTTTCTGTTTTCTTCTTTGATTTCTCCAGTCCTCTCTTGGTTATTAAGTAGTGTGTTTTTTTAGCCTCCATGTGTTTGTATTTCTTACAGATT
>NW_021154789.1:0-2253 GCF_002837175.3 Physeter macrocephalus | reverse complement strand
ACAGAATGACTCAGAAAGTCTACAGGCCTGGAAATTGCTTAGCAGGCCCAAGGAAGCCTGAGGGTACTCAGTGTTCCGAGGGCCTTGATGAGGACTTCCGGGGCACGGTGGGCTGTCTGGAAATGTGTGCCTGAGGCTGTTTGCGTGCTCTGGACGGGTAACTCTCCTGGCGTAACGTGCAGTGTGTTGCCCGTCACTCGGCATACCTAGAGGGCCTCCGTGGGACCTATGGGCCTCGACGTTGCTCAGCAGGCCCACAGGGGTCTGGTGGTACTCAGTTATCTTGGAGGGAAATTGAAGCAACACCGAGGGGCCCAGGGTCCACAAAGTATATTCCCTTTCAAATAAAGCAGAACGGCTATTAAGACCTCATGGAAATGGCTGCATGCCCCCCTTTCTGCCTAGGTTCTCAGGGCCTAACCTCGAGGGCAAGTACTCACGGTGAATTTCCCTTCAGCTCTTAGAGCATGGCAGCAGGAGCTCAACGACGGCCATGGCAGCACCCGGTGTAGATTGTGAAAGCTCCTTTTCTTCCCAGGGCCATGCGTCTGGTGGCTAGAGACACCTGTCAAAAGCACGGAATTTCAGGAGGCCTCAAGGCAGCATGAACGGAGATTTCCAAATAGGAAGGCAAGTTTAGTACCGCCAGGCCCCCATTTCCATGGGCACAGGCTGCATACCTCTCTGTGGTTTCTCACAAGTCCAAAGAGACACGGATTACACAGTGGCTCCATCCCTGAATCAAATTCTCCAAGCAGGGTGTTCTGCATTAGCGAACTGCCTGAACCATGGAACGCCCTGGCTAGGCCTCCGGGCCTGTGTGTCTTCAAAAGCCGGCTGTGCTACACAAAGAATTGGGCTTTCGTTGCAGTAGGGACGAGAGCAGACGATAACATGGTAACTCTAAACCTAAGTATTTTCACTATTATACTAAATGTAAATGGATACATTTACATTAACTCTAGTCCTAGATGGAATGTGAAGCCGAGTGTTTTTCTCAGTGCAGCTCAGACCAGGGCAATGAGTCCGAATTCCACAGCATGTTGGATCTGGTGAGAATGGTGTTGGTCAACGTGTGGGAGTCCCGGGGAAGTCAAGCTCTCCCAAGACAGAATGAAATGTGTGGCCCTACACTCGGCATACACAGAGTGACTCGGAAAGTCTACGGTCCTGGATGTTTCGTAGCAGGCCCAGGTGAGCCTGGGGTTACTCAGTGTTCTTGCAGGGAATACGGTGCACACGCAAGGCTCCTAGGGATCCTGGAAAGCGTACTGCTTTGAAAATAATGCAGAGCAGTGACTACGGCCTCGTGCAAACTGCTGTACCCTGCCACCTCTGCATGGCAATTCAGGGCCTTAGTCCGAGGCAAGTGCTCATGGTGAGTGTCCAGTGAGTGACATGCCATATTGAGAAGCTGAATTTCTCCTGAGTGGAGTGATTTCTGGTACGAGGTCTTTGAAGAATTCTAAGCAGAGTGTTTTCTTATGGCAGCTGAGAAGAGGGCCTTGACAACGATTTCCGGGGCACGGTGGACTCTAGAAAAGTGGTCCCGAGGCTGTTCGAGTGCTCTGGAAATGTAGCTCTCCCGAGGTAACGTGCATTTTGTTGCCCATCACTAGGCATACTCAGAGGGTCTGCGAGGGACCTATGGGCCTCGACATAGCTCAGCAGGCCCACAGGGGTCTGGTGGTACTCAGTGATCTTGTAGGGAAAATGATGCACACCCGAGGGGCCCAGGATACGGAAAAGGGTACATCCTTTCAAATAAAACGGAACAGCGCTCAAGACCTCATGTAAACAGATGCATATGTGTCTTTCGGTTTGGATCCTCAGGGCCAGGCTCCTCGAGGCACGTCCTCACGTCGAGTTTCCCTTCAGCTCTCGAGCACGGCAGGACGGGCTGCACGACGGCTATGGAAGCACCTGGTGAAGCTAGACAAAACTCATTTTCTTCCCAGAGCCATGCCTATGGAAGCTAGAGGCTTGTCAACAGCATGGAATTTCAGGAGGCCTAAACGCAGCATGAATGGAGCTTTGCAAATGGGAAGGCAAGTTTAGTACCGCCAGGCCTCCATTTCCAGGGGCACACACTGCAAACCTCCCTGTGGTTTCTCACAAGTCAAAAGAGACACTGAATACACAGTGGTTCCATCCCTGGATAAAATTTTCCAAGCAAGGTGTTCTTCCTCTAGCAAACTGTCTGAACTATGGAACGCCCTGGCTAGGCCACCGGGACTGTGCCTCTTCAAAAGC
>NW_021154788.1:1165-2253 GCF_002837175.3 Physeter macrocephalus | reverse complement strand
GAATCCACAAGGGAGGACTTGCAGGCACTGGCTGTGCAAAGACAGATACTGGGGTACATACATTGGTGTAAGGCAGTGCATCATCAAAACCTATACAGGTTCCCCTGATGATGGGGAAGAGACTTACAGATCGGGTTTTTCAAAAGTAAGAACACCCTCTTGGATCAAATCGAGGCGAGGCCAAGGGGTACTGCAGACAGCACACACACACAGGGAACGCAGCACACAGGATGCGATACAGAGCACCTACGTCGTCTCTTCTGCTACAGTATTCTACATATATACTATACGGATATGTTGGCGTGGAGCTCGCTTGCCCTGCAGACCCCACGAAGGTATATACCGAAACATATTTTATATATGTGTATGTGTATGCTTATGCCATCGAAGATCGGAAACGCACAAACACACACACGGACACACACGCAGACAGACACACAGGCACAGATACACATGCGTATGTATCTATGTCTCTGTATATATATGTCTATACAGAGTGTATACTTTCACGAAGCACGCCACTGCGCACAGGCACCTGTCACCCATCGCAGCCTCACCGTCTTCGCCTTCGCCTTCCTGCTCGGTGCACAAACCTCCGTCTCCTTACGCCACACTGTATATCTATACATACATACCAAAATATATAGGCATATACACAAGCATACATATGTATTTATTCACCGAGCAAATACTTCTTTGTAACAGGATACATCTGCGCACGCATCTGTAGCAATCTATACTTGTGCGACGTCTTTTTGCCCTCGCGAGAAACGCGCATCATGCACAAAAATCACCGAACTGCCTGCATAACGGTGCGTCTCACAAATCCGTACCCTGCGTATCCATATCTCTCTCTCTCTCTATATATATATATATATACATATATATATATATATATATATATGTACGCGTACACACATGCGGATTTGGCCTGAATCTCTCCAGACACACACACCATATCTCTACACGTAGACAGATGAGGACGAGAATACAGAGACGCCTGGCTAGGCAGACGCAAGAAAACACATTGTCTGCAGCTGACTGCACACAGGAGTTCGCAACAGGGTGGCGGCGACAGTTACGGCACA
>NW_021154788.1:0-559 GCF_002837175.3 Physeter macrocephalus | reverse complement strand
CTTTGTGAGGGCGCGTGTATGGTCCAGTGGCGACGGGATCCTTTGTAAGCGGACGCCTATGCGTACATAGAGCGAATATCAACATGCACCTCCACCATATATATACATATATATATATATATATATATATATATATATACACTTGTATACACATGATTTCACACTTAGGCAGAACCTGCTTCTACAAATATCACATCTACATATGTTACGTAGCACTGGCCATCGGCTCCCAAGGCCTACGGACGCATGGCTGATCTGCAGAAGCGCATGAGGACATGGTTTTATGCAGCTGTGGTCCAATCAAGTCTACGCACACGCCGTCTGGCAAAAGCCCCCTTCTTCCGTAGATACACGCAAATCTACATACAAAATTCACGTATGTACTTGTAGGACTACATTTTGTACTGCGTACCTAAGTCTCTCTGGCCAAGTGAGAGCATAGGCGATAGGAAGTTTCATGTCTGCAGTGCCGAGCTGCGCTAGCACCGCCCCGTCGCAGAGCTCTACCGCAGAGTGGACGACCGCCTGCGGGTGCACGAGCACCTCAATAGAGGTGTAC
>NW_021154787.1:1890-2253 GCF_002837175.3 Physeter macrocephalus | reverse complement strand
CCGGTCAACTGGTGAGTTAGCTGCACACCTGTTTACTTGTACATGCGCCACATTCTCCCTCTCTAGATCATGCTGCGTATACGTGTGAGTGACTAGAGTGGCTCTGTTTGCGAAGCAGCAGCTAATAAATGCTGTTACTTTGTAGCAGTCGATACATGCCCAGCTGTTCTACTGTGTTCTAGTGGTCATATGCAGGCAGATCCGCGACAAAGCATACATCGTGCAACGCTGCTGACAAACAATGTAGCTTGTGGTGCACAACTTGGACGACGCCTAATCCGGATGGTCGCAGTGTGCAAACACGGTTCTTCTTCTGCGAATTCCTACCGTGATACTGCAGGGCTCGTATGGAGCAAGGTAGAC
>NW_021154787.1:0-1196 GCF_002837175.3 Physeter macrocephalus | reverse complement strand
CGGCGCCAGTCCCCTCGTGAGTTCCCCTGTTACTCTTATTTGCGTGTACATATCCATATGTATACATGTATGTAGGTGTGTGATGTTTGATCGATGTGGTTGAGTTCAAACATGCGGGCAGGCTTGAGGACGACGCTAGATAGAGCACATTTCTGCGCGCACGCATCGAAATGCAATGCACAGTGGTCACGTACGCTGCGCCCATCCCCTCGTGGGCTCTACTGTCGCTCTTATTTGCGTGTGCATATATATGTATATATGTGTGTACGTGCGTGGTGTTTGAAAAATGCGAGAGATCACTTGTCCCACGCAAGTAACGGAGTTGCAGCTAGCCTCGTTGGGGGTCTTCTGCCACCACGTGCAGCAGAAGCCCTCGCACAAACCGTTCGAAGTCACACAAATCTGTCGCCTACAAGGCTACCCGAAGTCTCCCGGGCGCGCTATCCTCCTAAATGTGCTATGGACCTGGTAGTCCTCTACTCTATTATGAATAATCCAGTGACCCTCGAGAGGCCCAACCTATTTTCAGCTGGAACGTGAGGCCCCTGCTCCTCATAGATAACTATTTTCCCACCATAACATCTCTGCCTGTTCACAATAATCGGCGTTAAATACGTAATATGTCCCTATGTGTATAAAATGTGTATACTCCCCACAAACAGGCGTTTGTACAACTGTGTTTATCCATGGGGAAGTGTACATGCGTACACCTGTGTAGGCATTAACAACTAATTGACAGAGGACCCCCCACGGACGCGACGTACACCGCACGAAGTGATGGCAAGGAAGCTGGGAACATGTAAAGAGAGCATATCCCATCTAAACTGGTTAAGAGGTACATATGATTCGGAAAGAATAAAGAATAACATGTGCGTTGTCGTACACTTCCGTCTAGTTTACGACAAAGTTCCTCAAAGGTTGTCAACGACGCGTTTGTGACTATCATATCTCTTTGCTGCTGGAGTGCTCGGGGCCCACTTGTGTACAGATACAGAGATATGTGCACGTGTAAATCGGTACCTCCGCCTTACTGCGTATGCGGAACGACTTCGTTCGTCACGAAATGTAAACTGTTAGCTTTGCTGTCTCATGACCAAAACCTTTCGAGTAACATTCCCAGTTGTACCTCGGCGATGCGTATTGATCTCTACGTCAACCCCAATATCTTGATATCTTTGCTTACATTATCTAGTGTC
>NW_021154786.1:0-2253 GCF_002837175.3 Physeter macrocephalus | reverse complement strand
GTCCCGACCAGCTGCTACCGATGCTATTGTTTCATGCGACCATTAAAACTGTGTCCAATGGCACAGCTACTGTCCACATTATGGCTATAATTACTGTTAAACCTGGTCATAAGGTGCTACTACTGCTGGCTGTTGCTCATCTCAATTGGTTCTGCTGCTGTTCCTACTCATGCGAAGTTTATTCCCTCCCGAATGGGTGGCAGGGGTTATGTTGTCGTCTCTAACACAGCTACGACCGCTCCAACGTTGCTGCAACCGCCGCAGTCTCCTGATCTATAACTACTGCTGCAGCCTCTTGAACTGCAACGCGTCGACTGCATTCGCCCTCACTGCTGCTATCGCGCAGTCTACGGCTGAGGTTGTAGTGTTCCTAGGTTGGTCAGGAGTTCTGTGCTATCAAACTGCGGTTGCAGAGACGTACGTATATTGCGGAAGCAGATGCGTACGACGATACATACGCAACGACAGAAGGAATGCTTTTGTGCCTGTCTCGGGGACGTTTCTCACAGGTACCGACGTGTATAATCGTGCGTAACACGCCTGACGACTTCTGAGCGCACGAGTTTTGCCCGGGATAGGCCTAAGTGTGTAACATCAGCGAGCACACGTGCGGGTCACCCCATATGTAAATGTACATGGAGAGTTGAGAAGATATACATAGGCACAGAAACAAGGAATAGAATATACACATTCAGAATTTCTAATCTTTCCTCGCGTCAGGGCTCAGTAGTGTGTGGGGACAAGTACACCCACGGGCTGCACAAACCTGCACGCTACCAGATCTGTACCACTCCAAGACACATGTATTGATACATCTCTGTGGAGCTATTCAGAACTACATACTAGCGACCTACAAATGTGAACAGGTAGTTTGTTATTACTTGGGCGTGACGAAGTAGTGTATTTCTGGCCTAAGGGATTTACGTGGAACCCACGTGCTCCAACTACATTTACAAACATATACAGCTGCGTGTTTATGTGTAATTACATAGATATGTACATGGACAAATACATGACGCTTAACGCCTGCACATCTGATCGCCTGACGCTTCTAAAATTAGCATGTTTACACATGTGCGCAGCAGAAATGAGTGCAGGGTTGAATAGCCCTGCTGCCGTGAACGGTACAGAGGTGCCACTTGTAGCTGCGCAGAGAGCAGCTTTCTCGTTCACGCTGCAACAAATAACAGTACATGCCGTATTGTGAAATAGAAGGCTGTTCTCCCGTTCAGATTATGAGTGTGAGCACGTAAATCCTGCCCAGCAAACTGAAAAGCTTCTCTCCGCAACGACGTTGTTGGTGCTCCGTGGAGTTGAGTGCACACTTCGACAACGACACACGTGAGTTCGCGTCTCCGCGCTATTTAGGCTGTGAGTGAATTTGTACTCATCTGCATATTTCTGCAGTGCACAGCAACGTCTCTGGCATTCTTGAGGAGGCGTCTCATCGCTTTGGTGGGTCCGTAAGGCGGAGCGCGGCTTTCAATTCAGTATAAGTGTGAGTCTAAACCCGGCTCCAGCGAGTTTTACCTCCTTCCCAGCAGACGGCGGCAAGCAGAGAACTCTACCAGTCTATGACATCTGCAGTGGTAGCAACTGTACGTAATTTCTACTCAGCGTGTGTTTTCACACATCAGTGTATACATATGTATATATGTTCCGATACACACACGTATTCACGTGATGATTAGAAACCATCGGCCAGTTTTACAGAAGCAACGTCTCTGGGTGGAGTTCACAGTGCTGAAAAATCAACTTGCACGTACGCGGAATAAATTCGCATCCAGTGGCCCTTGTTGTAAACCGCCAGTCCGCCTGCACACCTGTGTGTGCCTGGACAAGGGCCCTAATTAGCAGTTAAGCAAACGGTTCTACACGCAGATACGCTTACACTAGCGTGAACGTAGTAGGTTTAGTAGAGCGCGTGCGTTCACGTGCCTACGGAAGTTCTGCAGCTTCAGCATATTGGAAGTGAACTGCAGAGACGGAATTGTCAAATATCAGAAGGGGGAATTGGACTACATCACCTGGCTTGAGACGGCCACCCCGTTGAAGGGACGCACGGGAAGAGAATCCTGTGATCCACACGCGCGATATATCGATGTGGCATTTCCGCGTGTGAGAGGCAGAACGTTTTCCATACCCGAAAAAGAGCGTGACAGAGTAGCTAACGTTGGTTCTTTACAGTATTCGTATTCTATCAACCATTTACTTAGGCAGAGAGAGAATGTGGGAGCGGTTCAGCACACATAT
>NW_021154785.1:1792-2253 GCF_002837175.3 Physeter macrocephalus | reverse complement strand
GCTACTCACCAAGATCCAAGTCAGGCGTGAACCACATTACTACTAAGTTACTGCAGAGAATATCAATGACATTTGAACGACATTTCCTTGCTGTGCTCCGTGGCCTGTAGGGTGAAGAAGAGTGGAATGCGCTGTGTAAGTGGTAAAGTGACAAGTGTGTTTGCAGCGGAAAAAATATAAACATGCATGCGGAGACGCGTGTAGGAGATACGAAGGTGTGCATCTGGGTGGGCCCAAACGTTCACGTCTGCGATGCCGGGAGCGCGCGTGGGCGACTGCGACCGTTCACTCGATTTATGTAAATAAATAAGAATATTGATGCTTCTGCCTCATACGTATGACAAAATAAATGCTATGTTATCCGTGTGTGTATGTGTACGTTTGTGTATGCATGTGTCACTGTGTATGCTTGTGTATATGTGCCATGTGTGTCCCCCCTGTGGTGGTTACCTGGGGCCTGC
>NW_021154785.1:0-755 GCF_002837175.3 Physeter macrocephalus | reverse complement strand
CCGCTGTCTTAATACGCGCACGTGAACAACAGCTTCCTCTTTTCGTGGTCAAGCAGAGCTTGTTGGCTACCAGCTGATTACGTCAGAGCAGATGCGTGCTGTTTTTCTTTCTCCGATTTTCGCTTCTGCTGCTCCTGCATGCATGCATGGATAAGCCTGACAAGAGCGTCGTCGTATAGGTCTGTGGGTCTGCTGCTGCTTCTGCTGGTCGTCTGCTGGTGCTGCCCCCACGATGAAGCACGGCGGTAACAGCAGAATGTGCACGTCTCGCAGCAGTGAGCAGCAGCAGCATTATCATCACAGGCGTGCGGGGGAGGCTGTAGAGGCTGCAGCAGATGCTTTTGATTTGGAGGCGCAGCAGCCGGAACGCCACGTGCATGCACCACCCCCGCTGCAGCAGCAGGAGCAGGCGTATGACTATTACCGCTACTCAAAATATTGTAGCGATAATGAGGGGCAGGCTGAGACAGAGCGGGAGCAGAAGGACCACCAGCAGCAGGACGAGCAGCAGCATGCAAGCGAGCAGCGGATGCAGCTGGGACCGCGCAGCGGCAGCAGAAGCCGCAGCGGCAGCAGCACATGGTGGGAGCCCCCACGTTTTGCCTACAGCAGCAGTGTGGGCTACGCACAAGAACACCCTTGCATGACGCCGGGAAGCAGCGACAGCAGCACTGCGAGCAGCAGCAGAAGCCGAGAGCGCAGGCTTTTTCCCCACAGTGCGAGCAGCACGGTCCACCAGCAGCCCAGCAGCAATG
>NW_021154783.1:0-2253 GCF_002837175.3 Physeter macrocephalus | reverse complement strand
GTTTTTACTCGAGGGCATTTAAAAGGTATCGAGGATCTGAGCTTAAAAGCTTCATGAGGGTGAAACAGTAACCACTTGACTCCACAGCATCCCTGGCGCGCTGAGTACACGTCTGCAGTCTACAGAGTTCGACGAACGGAAGTCATACGAACAGTTCACGAACTCATTGAAAAGCACTGTGTACTACTCGCACCCACTTGAAGAAGCCGGCCGACTGCGACCCCCTTAATAATCGTGTTACGACGTGCACCACTTGAGTCAGGGAACACACACTAAATTAGGCGCCCTGGAGACGGCGATGTGTGTGTGTGCTCAAAATTGAGCCAGGATCACACGAAAAGACTGCTTGATAACATTTTTCCACTAGTGCAACGAAGAGCCCGCGAGAGTTCCCAAGCCCACGCACGCAGCCGCAGCAGCACAGCCTTCTCGACACAGTAGTCGGTGTTTCCTTTACTGGAGACGGCGATGTGTGTGTGTGCTCAAAATTGAGCCAGGATCACACGAAAAGACTGCTTGATAACATTTTTCCACTAGTGCAACGAAGAGCCCGCGAGAGTTCCCAAGCCCACGCACGCAGCCGCAGCAGCACAGCCTTCTCGACACAGTAGTCGGTGTTTCCTTTACTGGAGACGGCGATGTGTGTGTGTGCTCAAAATTGAGCCAGGATCACACGAAAAGACTGCTTGATAACATTTTTCCACTAGTGCAACGAAGAGCCCGCGAGAGTTCCCAAGCCCACGCACGCAGCCGCAGCAGCACAGCCTTCTCGACACAGTAGTCGGTGTTTCCTTTACTGGAGACGGCGATGTGTGTGTGTGCTCAAAATTGAGCCAGGATCACACGAAAAGACTGCTTGATAACATTTTTCCACTAGTGCAACGAAGAGCCCGCGAGAGTTCCCAAGCCCACGCACGCAGCCGCAGCAGCACAGCCTTCTCGACACAGTAGTCGGTGTTTCCTTTACTGGAGACGGCGATGTGTGTGTGTGCTCAAAATTGAGCCAGGATCACACGAAAAGACTGCTTGATAACATTTTTCCACTAGTGCAACGAAGAGCCCGCGAGAGTTCCCAAGCCCACGCACGCAGCCGCAGCAGCACAGCCTTCTCGACACAGTAGTCGGTGTTTCCTTTACTGGAGACGGCGATGTGTGTGTGTGCTCAAAATTGAGCCAGGATCACACGAAAAGACTGCTTGATAACATTTTTCCACTAGTGCAACGAAGAGCCCGCGAGAGTTCCCAAGCCCACGCACGCAGCCGCAGCAGCACAGCCTTCTCGACACAGTAGTCGGTGTTTCCTTTACTGGAGACGGCGATGTGTGTGTGTGCTCAAAAT
This sequence comes from Physeter macrocephalus, assembly GCF_002837175.3. NCBI lineage: Eukaryota > Metazoa > Chordata > Mammalia > Artiodactyla > Physeteridae > Physeter > Physeter macrocephalus. Next base: position 914 of record NW_021154783.1, on the reverse strand, counting down.
TGAGCCAGGATCACACGAAAAGACTGCTTGATAACATTTTTCCACTAGTGCAACGAAGAGCCCGCGAGAGTTCCCAAGCCCACGCACGCAGCCGCAGCAGCACAGCCTTCTCGACACAGTAGTCGGTGTTTCCTTTACTGGAGACGGCGATGTGTGTGTGTGCTCAAAATTGAGCCAGGATCACACGAAAAGACTGCTTGATAACATTTTTCCACTAGTGCAACGAAGAGCCCGCGAGAGTTCCCAAGCCCACGCACGCAGCCGCAGCAGCACAGCCTTCTCGACACAGTAGTCGGTGTTTCCTTTACTGGAGACGGCGATGTGTGTGTGTGCTCAAAATTGAGCCAGGATCACACGAAAAGACTGCTTGATAACATTTTTCCACTAGTGCAACGAAGAGCCCGCGAGAGTTCCCAAGCCCACGCACGCAGCCGCAGCAGCACAGCCTTCTCGACACAGTAGTCGGTGTTTCCTTTACTGGAGACGGCGATGTGTGTGTGTGCTCAAAATTGAGCCAGGATCACACGAAAAGACTGCTTGATAACATTTTTCCACTAGTGCAACGAAGAGCCCGCGAGAGTTCCCAAGCCCACGCACGCAGCCGCAGCAGCACAGCCTTCTCGACACAGTAGTCGGTGTTTCCTTTACTGGAGACGGCGATGTGTGTGTGTGCTCAAAATTGAGCCAGGATCACACGAAAAGACTGCTTGATAACATTTTTCCACTAGTGCAACGAAGAGCCCGCGAGAGTTCCCAAGCCCACGCACGCAGCCGCAGCAGCACAGCCTTCTCGACACAGTAGTCGGTGTTTCCTTTACTGGAGACGGCGATGCCTGAAACGATTTTTTTAAAAAATCATGAGAACATACGTGTATATAAATGGAATATTATATTCCACGTGTCTATACATATAC
>NW_021154781.1:594-2253 GCF_002837175.3 Physeter macrocephalus | reverse complement strand
TGTATATAAAGGATGGACTTCTCCGTTGATCGCCTGTTCCCTAACAGGCTCAACAAGCCGGTACGGCGGCTCAGTTGAAGACACATGTCACACGTCTGCACATGAGTATCCTGCTTCGTCAAAAAATATCGTAAAATTAAGGAGCTGGGTTGACTATCTGCACACGATAGGGAGAGACTGGCAGCCAGTGACACTGTGGGTAGGCAGACCACTACCCGGAATTTTCCTGGCAGATCACTATCTTTTCCGCAGCCCTCTTCTCCCCGCGCGTTTCTACAACACAGCCATTGTACACAAACTGTATCCTGATTGTCTCCAATCCTGTGCATATCTGGTCTGTCCACATCAGTTTCAATGCCCAGTCGTCCTCACATATTCTCTGTTCTCCCTGTTTCCTTCGATTACGCATTCTTTGTTCATGAGTCCTTTGATACAACTGCTGTTTACATAATCTCGCTTTCACCCCTTGTCCCTTTTTTTTCCCCTCTGCATGTGTACTTCCCTTCCTGCCTTCGGTAAAGTCTCATGTTTTTCGCCTTCCCGCACCACTTTTCTGTGCCTACCAGCTTTGTTTCCTGACGTCTGCATCTCTGTTCAACTTTATAACGATTTCCTGTCTTCCTGCAAGTCTCTCCTGATCTCTAACTCCTGTGCGTGCCCTGCGCCTTCCCCAAGTTTTGTCCTGTGCAGATTTACCTCCTTTCCGCATCTCTTGCAATGGCAGGAGTATATCCTTTCCTTGACTCAGTTGTCTCTCTACACATCCTTCCCCTTGTTGCGCGTCCCCGTTGCCTTGTCGCACTGCTCTTCTTCCGCGTGTAACTTCTGCTTTCTCCAATCTTTTCCTCTCTATGCCCTTTGTACGGTTTGTACATCTATCAGCTGTTTTTCTTTTCTTTTCCTCTCTCTTTCGCGGCTTTTTCACTCCCCTGCTATCTGTCAATTACTCCGCCTTCTTCTCCCTTTCCTTTTGCCCGCCTTTACCCATATTTTTTTTTTTCGGCATCTCCCTCCTTTTCTGTTTTTCATGTCTCAGTCCTTTTCCCCTCTCAATCCTTACCTCTCTGTTACCACCGCACATTTCTTTCATCTACCTTCGGTGTCCTTTCCGCCGGCTGATCGTCTCGTGGCCTGCGGGCCATACCTTTGCGTAATTCGTTCCCGCTTGTCCTCTTCGTCCTAAGTAAGTGCTTCGCTACCTAAATGTGTTTTTATTATGTTGTCGCTCTGCGTCGGTTACAGTGTCCCCACTACATTCGCGTCTCGATCAACGTTCACCATCTAGTGTATCTAGTTCCGTTGCATCTCTGCTGCTTCGTGTTTGGGGGTGCGCGTTGACTTCTCTCTCCTTATTGTCAAAAACAGACAGCAGTTCTTCTACGCCTGACACTCCTACCTCCGCCGGTGGCCTCCGACGCCAGAATTCTGTCGCCTTCCAACGCTTGGTGGCAAGTTTCAGCCCGCGTACTGGCCGCGCAAATGGAAAGAAAACCAACGTTTTTGTGGAGGGAAACGAAGCAACAAAAGCCAACTCACGTGCAAAACAGCAGGGAGAGGAACGCGACCACCAGGAAAAGCTGCAACAGAAGGAACAGCAGGAGGAACAGCAGTATGGAGCAGAGCAGAATCTCAACCGGTTCTCGTCTGCTACACAAGACG
>NW_021154781.1:0-431 GCF_002837175.3 Physeter macrocephalus | reverse complement strand
ACAAAGACTGATTCTTCTTCAGGGAGTGTGCCGTCTTCTTCTGCGGCTGCTGGGTCCGTCTTCGTGAGAAAAAGGGCAGACCTTCTGCGCCGGCTTCCTCTGTCTTTCTCCTCCGGTGGGGACGACTTCGTTTGGAAAACAGACGAGACACCGCATCCTTCTGCTTCGTCTGGTATACCACAAACGCCAGCAGAAATATCAGCAGCGAATCATAAGCAAACAGCTAATTCGTTGGGTCGAGAGGAAGGAGATGAGGATGCACTACCCGTCGACCCGAAAAAGCACGTCTCCCATACAGCGTTATGGGGAACGCTGCGCACTGCGGTGGCATATTTCCACGAGACAACGAACTTAGCCAAGTTTGCTCTTTTTGACATCGAGAACGCGTGCGCGCACCAACATAGCGGTATAGATGAGTTCGTCGGACATTG
>NW_021154780.1:1387-2253 GCF_002837175.3 Physeter macrocephalus | reverse complement strand
GCGTCACTCGCACGTACTCGTGCTGCGTGCAAAGTTGGTCAGTTTGTCCGTTGCAGGCGTTTTTTCCCGTGTCTGTCTTCGCAGGCTCGACCTTCAGTTTCACGAATTAGCGAAAAGTTCATGTGGTCGTGGAGGCGTAGCACTGCATGCGCCGGCACGCGAAAAAAGAAGAAAAGTGGAGGTGGACCGCTTTGCTATCTGCTTCTCTCCTTAGACTCTTTCTTCACATTTGAGAGGAACTGGAGCTTCGACAAGTCGTCGAGCTCTGCACACACACACGCACACACGCCGCCTGCCTTCTACTTGCAGAAGACCCTTCGCTGCTGTGGCTGGCGGTGCCCTGTTCAATACTTGCGCGTAAATACATTTGTATTTACACCTGCACGCCCTCGCTGCACCTGCAATTGCCGCTGTGTATGAGGTTTCTTTTTCGATAGGTCTAAATTCATATGCAGGTAGGCATACTGTCAGCTGGCGTGTATATGCGGATGTGATGCGCTGATGAAGCCACAGGGAGAGAGGTGCGACGCCTCGACCTCCATGCAGCGAGGGGGTCAGTTTCGCTGTTTAGTCAACTCGATTAATCTTCGGATGCATGTGGCCGTCTTCGCTGCTCGCAGGCGGCAAGGTTTAATCCCTAGCTCATTTTACTCTGCATAAATCTGTACTTTCGCAAATCCTCGTGTTACTGCTTTATACTCGTGGATGTGTATATGCACAGCCTTACGAGGTATGCCTACGTTCGCGCATGTGTTTATACACGTACACGCGTAAGTTGAAGAGGTAGTTGCGTGGAGGGCACTGCCGCCGTCCCACTGTCGACCGAATCCGTGGCTCCACTCCTCGCTGCATCAGAGTGTATATGT
>NW_021154780.1:0-411 GCF_002837175.3 Physeter macrocephalus | reverse complement strand
TGTGTGTGTGTGTGTGTGTGTGAATATGGGTGCCCGTAGAGCGATGCGGTGGTGAATGTTGTATTTGTGCCAGTTGATGTGCAGCAGCGTACCTAGCTGTCTCTCGCGTTTGAGTACAGCGCAGTGTAGAATCAGATATCCACTGGTTTCAATTTTGTGTGGAGCGTCCAGATGCCCATCTGTTTCTAAAGTAGATCAAAGAGAATTGTCATTCGTATTTGCTGCTGTGTGCCTTGTCGTGTGTATATGCCATGTTTATTATACCGCAAACTTGCACACGCATACGTGTCTTTCCTTCTCTGGGCATTGATGCGCCTCCCCAACCACACAAGCGTACTAGTGCCTAGGTGTCATCTACGTGTGTCTCTCTCCCTCTCTTGGTCTCTCCCTATATGTAGATATATCTGCCCG
>NW_021154779.1:2075-2253 GCF_002837175.3 Physeter macrocephalus | reverse complement strand
TGGTTCCACAAATCTGCTGACAGTGAGCAAGCTGCCGCTGGTGCACACCGGTGTTGCATGGCTGGGCGCGTAAACACAGCTGGTGAGATCTGCTATATCGCAGATCTCGATGTGCTGCTACATCGCAGATCTCGACCTGGTGTAAAATGTGAAAAGCCTGTTACAGCATAAAAAGGTC
>NW_021154779.1:0-874 GCF_002837175.3 Physeter macrocephalus | reverse complement strand
CGAGCTTCATGCAGGGGTATGCAGGGGGACTGCTCTGCTCACTACGTAGCGGCGGTAGACAATGCAACAGCGACGCCTGCGAGTTGCAGCCGTGAACAGTACAACCTTGCATGAGACAACCGTATACGGCGGAGCTTTATATGCAGAAGCTGTGAATGCGAGGTGCATGTGTACTTGCCGACTGCAGTGTGGTGGTCGTCAGACATCCCGCAGTGGCATGCATGGAAAACACGCCATGTCTCACATGCACGACGTGTATCTTTTTGCACGTGATATCTCCGTGTTTGGTAAACTTGTCTTCGTCGCTTAACTTGGAGCAGCGCACGTGTTGCAAGAGTTCCATTGTTTCACATTCCTCTGTAGGTCGCGGTAGCAAAGACGTGCCGCGATGAGGCAGTACACGTGCGTGTGTTTTTTGGCTTTCTGTTGAGAATATGGGACGTGTTTCTTGCGTGAACACACGACGGGTGAAGACTAATCCATCAAACCGACTCAGGAGTACGTAGGCACTGCTGGAAGGTGTGGGCGTATACTGCGGAACACGGTAGCTCGCTTTCTCATCTATCCACTCGCAGAGACGGCACAAATCAATAGTTGGAGGTAATGGAATTACACACAGAAGCCCAAGCATTCCTCAGCTGTCCGCAGACGCACATATGGATGCACCAGCTGGCAACAGCTGGCTTCCCTGTGATTCCCGCACATGTGGAACCCCACAGTCACAGGTTTTGCCGACGGAGATTTCATACGTGGGAATCTTCTGCTTGTCGGTGGCCACCACCCTGTGTCAAAGCTGCGCTGGGCCTTTCAGCTCCCCACTGCCGTGCTGTGCCTGTACAGATCGTGCTGCAGGAGTTGTATGGCTGCGACTGGC
>NW_021154777.1:0-2253 GCF_002837175.3 Physeter macrocephalus | reverse complement strand
GTTTGTACGTACTATATCCCTGTGTGTAAGTATGTACACCCTCGTCTTTCTCTTTCTATGTGTTTTCGTGGAATGACGGAAAGGAAATCTGATACACTCATGCTTACTGGCGTGCGTGGGGTCGCACGCATATGCACACGCCCCGCGTGCTATACATTTGGTGGAATCGTTTCGTGTCAACGTAGACGGATGTCTCTGCGAAGAGGTCTGCGCGCGCTCGCTTTCGACCAAGGCGGCGTGATGCCCCTTCGGGTGTAGGGGCGCGCCGCTGAGGCTGTCTCGTGGACCTTCTCTACACGTGGAAACAGATGTCTGTCGGGCATACGCGAGTGAGTACGGGAAGAGGGGGGAAGACCTACGGATGCGTGAGGGCGCGCGAAGAGGCGGGTGGCGCCTGAGCAACGTGTGCACCAGCAGTGTGATGCATCGCGGCGCCGTCGTGAATCTGTACACGCTGCCCACACGGGTAGCTCTATACGCGAGTGCGTGTGTATGTGTGTCTAGGTGAAAGAGATACTTGCGTGTTAGACGCGCAAGAGTGTATGTGAATATCCCTGCGGCGTGCAGAGAGAAGCAGAAGCAGCTGCATACTTGTGCACAGTCCTCGCCGCCGTCACAGCTGCAGTAGTTGTCGTCCTGAAGTCGTACGAGGACACGGTTCCTGTTTCTCTGCACCATTCCACCGAGTACACAGGCCCGCCAGGTCCCCTCATACAACGGACGACGCAGTGGCGGGCTGCACGCGGGGGGACGACACGTCGCTGCGTCTGGTTTCCTGCGGGTCTGTGCGCCTCTTCATGTGCGAGCGACGCGACAACTGCACGTTTGCGATCTGCCGAGTTCTTAAGCCTCGCCTTCTCCGGTTATTCTTGTCTGTATGTACCTGCATATATGCGTATTAGCTTCGCCTATTTATGGATACGTATGCGTGTACGTACTTGGAGGGACGATAGTCTGCAGACTGCATTCCTTCAAAGACATTTGTGTGCTCGCACTTCGCTCTCTGGGAGGTAATATTTAACTTCTTCTGAAACCCTTATTTGCACCTCTCGTGTTTACCCCTGCGCTCGTCTATCTGAAAAGGCGATTGAAATGTTGACGGGTTTCGCTACTCATATTTGCGTATGTACATATATATGTGTATGTGGCAAAGGCGTACAATTACAGGCACACACGAATAAGTAAATGTAAACATGCCTGCGCATACGCGACTATGTATAAGTACGTCTACGTGTATATGTGTTTGAACATTGAGTGGTGTCTACGCGCCAACACATACAGTCTTAGGAACACTGCCTATAATACGGTTTTTACTTTCTCTTGCTATTTAGGTGGTGCGCCTCCCGTCCATCTCCCCCTGACATGCTCACACAAAGACCCAGGAACCTTGCAGAGTCGGTCGCATAGACACTCTGACGTGCTAAGCGTTCCGCACTACTTTGGCACGCGTGGCCTCAGTCGCAGTTCTCCTTTTTTGCATGTGTTGGCCGGTCCACGGCCTGGTCGACTTTACGACCCTTTTCTTTCTGTTCGATCTTGCATTTCTTCTGCATGTTTTCGCGCAGCTGTCAAGTCTCCTCCACTTGGGTCGTGCGCCTTCCAGACGTGTCGCTACGTCTCTCGAGTCTTCTCGTCTGTGTCTCATCCCTCGATGCGACGACGTAGAATATTTGCGCGCCTGTTGCCATACGCATTTTCTGTATCCCCTGCACATTCACAGTTTTCCTCTTCTGCATCCTGATCTTCGCTATCATTTGTCGTGCGCACATGTCAATAGTGTTGTGCGTTGTCAAAAGTGCCGCTCTTTGTTCTTGTCTCGTTGCGTGAGCCTTTTTTTCTGTTCCTCCCTCGATTCCATGTTCCGCTTCCGCTTTACGTGTTGCGTCCGACCTCTGGGTATGGTCCTTTCATTTCCCTGCTGGATGTCATGGTTTCCTCTGCTCTACGCCTGCATGCTTCCTGTGTTCCCTCACAGAAGCCCATCCGCCCTACGGCAGAGGCCATCCTGCGCAACCCCCGGTGAGAAAGCAGTGCATGCAAATGGTGTGCATCCTACCGTATGCACTCAGTCTTTTTTTCACTTCACGACGCCCACACAGCTTTTTCCCACAGCAACGATTTAAGAAAAGTCCCTGCTATTTTTGTAGCAGTTGTGGCAGAGGCGGCTTTCTTGGTACAAGAAGCTTTGCTTTCCGTGCAGCACCAGTACGGGCAAGGCTAGTGAGAAGGGTCATCTCCGTGAAACGTAGCGGG
>NW_021154776.1:2082-2253 GCF_002837175.3 Physeter macrocephalus | reverse complement strand
TTTTGCACGCACAGCGATGCACCGAAACTTAGTAATAGCACTTCTTGAGTATTTCGGATGAGCTCTTCAGCCGACCACGTGTCCCGCAACTCCTGCCGAGTCGTCCTCCGCCTCCCTGCGCAAAATAGGAGCCACAAAGCTGGATTACTCGTACATGTTCATGGAGTGAAG
>NW_021154776.1:0-223 GCF_002837175.3 Physeter macrocephalus | reverse complement strand
GTATCGTACTCACGAGCGCGTGGCGCACTCCCTCTCCGTGTCGCTGCAGCCGCTGTTGGTCGAAACTCTTCGCGTAGCACCCAGTAGCTCGGTTGCTGCACGCGTTCGTCCCCCTTAATCATGAGGCACAGCTGAACATTAGAACAGCACGACGTGGATACGCGTGAATAAGGTTCAAATGGAAGCGGACAGACCAACTTCTTACACAGTTGTAACCCTTCCT
>NW_021154775.1:252-2253 GCF_002837175.3 Physeter macrocephalus | reverse complement strand
GCGGCCCGTCGTAGAGTTCCGTGGGGCATATATACTTACGGACCAATTACTCTGCGGCGCATGGACGCCTACTTCCCTATTTGCTCGGGTGTACAAGCGCGACTAACCGCACGTCTGCACGTCGTTCGGCCGGACGTCGGCGACTCTCTTCCTCAAAGTTTACCTCAAATAAAGGTGAATGTCTCGCGCATCTCGCTTAATAGTTTGGTTGTACGACGCTATTCTGTCCGTGTCAGCGGTGTACGAGGTATCTCGCTGGGTACGACACGTGCAACATGTATCCTGGCGCTGCAGAATGTTGCTTGACCCACTGGAGACGACGCCAGCTCCGGAGTGCAATAGAGCTCTTGTTTCTACGCAGGCAGGAAGAAGCTGCCTTGTCGTATCGCCTTCACTCTCACTGGGACTACACTATCCGCTCTCATAGTTTTACCTCCAGGAGGCCGCTGTTTACCATCAAGGATAGTGCACCCAGGACGGAGCGCACGTGCTAATTGAACAAAGACTTCTATTGTATCATTAGTGCTGGGGTTAACACGGAAGTCTCTCAATCAATTGACCTGCTAAATAGTGCGGGTTTTCAGGTTTTCCACAGCGTTATTCACTCGTAAGCATGGCAGGTGCTAGGAGAGGAGCTCCAGAAAATAGGGGAATGAAGAACGGGTTGCTTCTGAGTGACTGACAGACCACTAGTACAATATCCGGAGGGAACTGACAGCTCTGCGTCTGAACAGGTATAACCTAGTCAGCAGCAGGCGACCACAAATGTTAGAGCAACTTACTGGCATAGTGCACCACGGGGGAAACAAGAGACTCTAGTGTTTTTTCGGAGACAGTGGAACTAGGAAGAGACACCTAAAGAAGAGGTCCGCACCTCGGGTGTGCCCAAACATAATCCTGGATCGCAACAAGGACTACGCGTTGCCACGTAAGCGGAGTGCAGCACGCTCCTGCAGAGATTCGACGTCACCGCTCGTATAGACAACAGACGATTAACCCATGGAGACGTACATGCCAGTGGACTCAAAAGAAGAAGACGAATAAGTGTGGGAAGCACGGACAACTATGCTCAGAGTGAAGTGATTCCATCATTGACGTACAAGGCTTCTTTGGTGGCTTTTCATAGGCCGTCCCGCAGCGGGGGTAGTTGAGCACGAAGAAATTTTTGCAACAACGTGTACAGTGCCTCATGCACGAAGGGCAAAGGGATGTATTCAGCGAGGTCTTTTCCCGTGAACGTATGTATAATTCCAGGAAACCCACAACGCTTCTTCTTCTCACTGTAAACCTTAACTGCCCTTACCAAAGAGTCGGTGTGAGGTAATCCCAGGGGTAAGATGCACGCAAGTGTATTCGTCGAGCTAGAAGTTCCACCGTGCGAAGCGTCTCTCTTTGCCTCTCTGTTTCGCTCTACCGCTCACTGTACACATGTACGTGCAAATCTTCGTAGGGCCGTTGTGTTACATATGTAAAAAGTACCAGTTGAAATCCCTGCCAATATGCGCACAGCCACACACAGATACGTTAGTGTACGCGCATCTCGCTGTGGAATGGGCGGTAACTCACGGAGGCCGTTCGTTTGTGTCTTCCATAATTCTTATAATGTGGGCTCCTCTGTTTTTGTTCCTTCATGAAGCTCGACGCCGGCGCGGGACATCCACGTACAACATATTAAATTACATAAGTCCTTAGTGCCTCTTCACTTACGGCAAGTGAAAAACAGAACCTTTTGCAGGCCTCTGCACTTCCATATAGTGTAGAAGGATTATGCTGCTGTTCCTGCGAACGTTCAGGTACTGCAAATATAAATCACTGCGCCTTCCTTGTCCACAGTGTGTCTTCTGTCGTGTGGCTACAGACCGCTGCGGTATTCCATGGATTCATACTGAGGGAGTTGGGGGATTTCCTTTGCATGCGGATAGCGGAATACGTTTTGTCATATATATATATATATATATATATATATATATATACATATCTGGTATGTTCACCGCTATAATC
>NW_021154775.1:0-197 GCF_002837175.3 Physeter macrocephalus | reverse complement strand
AGCATGTTAACCGGTAGTTGGTCATCACTAGCAGGCTGCGCGCAGACCGCCTTGCTTTGTGCTGCTTCGGTCTTTTGTAACGGACATGCGCCCCTACCAGACCGCCGCTTCAAATGACTGGCTGTTTACGACCCCGCCGGGGAGTCCGTTACGTAGTGTTTCTCTGGATGTATTACCGCATTCTGAGGAATTTGCAA
>NW_021154774.1:1114-2253 GCF_002837175.3 Physeter macrocephalus | reverse complement strand
GAAGTGGCAACCGTAAACATGGACCTAGGCTCGGACGGGCGCTTTGCTGTTGGCAGCTGCATTTAACAAAAACGGCCCTCCGCCACTAAACAGAGCAGTTCTAGTAAAGATGATCAAGCACCAACTGTTCATTCTCAGCTTCACTCTCTTTGACACACCTGAAACTGGTGTTACGTTGGTCTGTATTGTAAGGCAAACGACGTTGGAGCAGATGATCTCTTCGTATTTATTCGTGGCACGCACACAGCGCTTATATCCCATCCGTACCCGCCTCTCTACCACTTGAGCGCCGGTAAACGCAGACGAGTCCTTTATATCGATGTCCAACGCGGAGATCCCACGTTCCGTGGTATTCACCTCTAAAGATCCGGACCCGCATTAGGAGTTGCACGCGAGTTGTTTACTACTCCCAGTCAAATTGGCAACTTGCATGGGCTAATCGCTGTCAAGGCGAAGCATGGGCGTACCCAGCCGTCGGAATGGGCATCCTGCAGGAAGAAGGGTCACACGTTTATGCGTCCCCTTGTTTTTTTCCATCTGGCTTCTAGTTGCCCTGTACCGGTGTGTTTGTAGCCGCCCATTCTACGCCGTTGTGCGTGCTGGCAGGCGTCCTCTTGTTGAGCACGCCGCAGAGCTGGCGAGGCACGTGCTGGGCTGCACGGGCGCAACTGCCGTTGCGCAGATCCGTGCTGCAGTGCAGCCCGAACGCGTACACTTGTGGTGTACAGGCGGCGAGACAGCTTCCTCGAAAGCACATGCCACCGCGCTGACTACACCTTGATAAACGGTGATCCGCAGGACGCTGCAGAAGCAGTCGCAGCAGACTATCACTGCGATGTCTGCGGCAGCTCTCAAGCGAAACGCCTGCCGCGCCGTGTCTGCCAAGTGACGAAAGGCTCGGTTTTTGCCCGCTTTTCGCATCACGTGGTTCAATCAACCGCGCGGGAGACGCCTCAGTTGAGGGCCACGGAACCCACGATGCTGCGGATTCAGCGTGGGAATGGCGTTGCTGTGTATCTGCTGCTCGGACTGCAAGTGCCACTGCATGAGACCCACATGCGGTGCAATGTTTGCAGACGGCAGCAATGTGTGCGCAGTAGCATTTTCTTGACGGTGTGCTAAACAGTTAAAGTGTTCTA
>NW_021154774.1:0-413 GCF_002837175.3 Physeter macrocephalus | reverse complement strand
CTCCTGTATCATTCCCTGGCTTCAGCCGGATAGGCTGCGCGTCTGACTGGTGCTGAGTGCAGTATTAAATGGCTCCTTGTTTACACGGTAAGTTCTGTCGGCATATATGAGATACAGAAATGTCCGCTCCCACTTACAGTGGTCAGCGGCGTCTGTTTTCGGCCTCACCGTACAATGTGTCCGACGCAGAATCCCACCCCTACGTACTTTCAGACTCGAACGCCTGGTCTCTCGTCCGACGCCATGGTTGCAGAAGTCTGCGCTCTGGGAACATCGTGGTCCAGTCCTCGTGCTCTACAATGGGCACTGCAGGGAGGCCGGGTGCTTGCCGCGGCACGGTGGGAGGGGTGTGTCGTACGCGCCACACCTCGGAGGTTCGCCCTGCGCTAGAACTATCTTTCGCCGACCGGGCG
>NW_021154773.1:0-2253 GCF_002837175.3 Physeter macrocephalus | reverse complement strand
CAACACAGCTAGTCTGAGTCCACAGTTTACCCTTAAGCCCTAGGCTCTCCTGTCTCCCTACCCTTACCTCCCAGGATTCTGGTTGGAGCATCTCAGAAGAGAATGGAAATGTACTCTGAGACAGGGGGCATTAAGAAGAGCAAATATTCCAGTAGGATCTTTCCTGCAATTGCTGCTGTAGAACCAGCTACCACACCAACCTGGACAATGACATCTACGTCTTTACATTTGCCTACCTTTAGAAATGTCCACTGTTTCCTCCTTCTCATCCTGTCTGGATGGGTGCTCAGCTGGAGTCCCTGTTACTCAGGCACTATTCCTGGGAATCTGGAACTGGCCCTCACTACTCTTCCTGTCTCTCAGCCCCTGTACCCTGGTGGGGATGGGGACCTCTGTGTATTTTCTTTTAGCTTCTTAACAGTTAACATTTAGTATTGAAAATCTTCCTGGGAAAGAGAAATGGGGTGGAACCCAGGGGGGAGAAAAATGCCTTAGCTAACGAAGGGGGAGAGATACTTGGTATATTAGAGCAGTTGACTGGGGAGCAGATGTGAGCACCATGGAGAAGGTACCTCCTTCATTTCAAGTCTGTTTCCCCATCTGTACATAAAACACAAGAGAGGGGATAATGCTTGCGTGCCTCATGGTGGTTGTAAAGATCAAATACAATAGCAGATGACTGTGCTTCGAAAATCAAAACACTCCTTACACGTGAGAGGACAGAAAGTTTTGATATCATGAGTTAGAATCAGAGACAGAAGTGCTAGAAGGTGCCTTGGGGATCAAGGTGGTTCTGATTATTTTATAGGTGAGGAAAACCAGGCTGAGGCTCAGAGAGATTAAATGACTTTTCCCGAAGTCACCCTCCAAATTAATGTTGAAGCTAGGTTTAGAAGGCAAATCCCTGGCCTCAAGCTGAGGGTTCTTTCTACTGTATTGCTTTGGAAGGATAACACAGTAATTGACCCAATGGGTTTTGCACCCAGACTGGGGTTTGACCTCCAGCTTTGCCATTTATTAATTGTGTGATCTTGGCCAATTTCTGTAATCTTTTTGAGCCTCACATTTTTATCTGTAAAAATGGAATAGTTAAAATTGCTAACTCAAAGGGTTATTATAAAGATTAAATGAGATAATGCTTGGAGATACTGGTTAAAAAGTGGTAGTAATTGTTATTATGATTAAGATCATATGTTGTGTGTTTGCCATATGTCACCACCCCTACCGTCCAATTGAAGATTGACCTACTCTAAACTTCAGAGGTTTCCAACCCAACCCAATACACCCTGGACCTTAATTCGGTCTCTTATATATTTTACTGATAAAGCCAAAGAGAAGACCATTTTCTAATAATCTCCAATACTTGCTCAAGCCTAACCCAAAAGCCTACCCCTAAGATTATTATCTTAGTTCAAAACCTGGTCAAGGGGCTATGTATGTACCTTGTTCTTGCCTAGTTGAATATTTTCTGCAAATAACTGAGGAAGGGTGGGGGTGAGAGATGGAGTTTGATTGATGTAGGATTAGAGGGTCCATTCTGTTTTCTCAGGGAAATTCTTATTCAGAGATGTGAAGGGGCTGGAAAATTAAGAGAACACCAAAGGTGTGATCAGATCTTACTCTAGGGAATTGTACTTTACACCATTAAAGATAATCAGGATGAGACTCTCTCTCAAAGTTAAAGCACCAGAGAAAAATGAAGCTTCTTTGAATCCAGGGAGATGTCATTAAAATGAGTTCTGGGTTCAGCCATCCCCAAACCCCAGAGGTCATACACGAGGCTAGAGGCTGTCTTCTTGAAAAACTGGAACCATAAATCACTATCATATGGATTAATCACATGTTGATGATATGCAAAAGGCTCTTGCCTCTCTGCCCAGATTCTCTGTCCAACTTCAGTCTATATAAATTTTAATCAAAGGTTTCACTTTGCTTACTGCTTCTTCTTTCATGGAAACAACTGCAGAGGGGCATAACATACCAGCATATACAAATGCATTTCTGATTAGAAGACACAGAAGTTTGAGGTCAGACTTTTTGCAGAAAGAATTAAACAAGTAACCTTTACATTATAGGCCTGTTCCACTTTCCTAAACACAGTGAGTTCCATTAGCTCATAATTTTTGCCACAGCCCAGGGTCCAATTTCCTATTCCCTCCTTATTTGATCTCGTGACAACCTTTGACATACGTGTTTACGCCATCCTCTTTTTTTTTTTTTTTTTTTTTTTGCGGTATGCGGGCCTCTCACTGT
>NW_021154772.1:1637-2254 GCF_002837175.3 Physeter macrocephalus | reverse complement strand
TATATATATGTATATGTGTGTATTGGTCTACGCACGCACGTGACGAGCAAGAGGTATATACAGGTTTGCGTGCACAGGCGTGGGTGTCTACAAGGCGTACACTCAAGTATTTGCACGTGTCTATTCCTGCATCTATGTGAGCGAGTAAAGGCATAGGTGCAGGCGTGCATCCTCTCTTGTACTCTGCATATATTTAGGCTTGTAGTTTACGAGCGCTAGCAAGGGAGATAGCAATATTGAGAGAAGCTCCGTGGGCCGACTGCTTCTTGTGTAGTAAACCGCAGAGAAGTTCTTTCGATCAAGTTGCGCGGATTTTCGAGTGCTGTTTGCAGGGGAGAGGCCGACGCACTGATCAAGACATTTGTTCGCGAAGAGGGAAAGCACGACGCCATCGTCGATTTGAATTCTCTGCCGGAAGATATCTCTGTAAGTGTTCCTGGGGGAAGAAGAGGGAGAAGAACACGACGAGGAGAATTAACCACAGAGGCATCCCCTGCTGCACATCAGGAACTTTCCTGAGTCCTCGTTCTTCTCTCTCCGCGAAGTCCAAGCGAAGCGCGAGGGCGTGGGCATAGTTGCAGGTGGGAGCAGCAGCTGTGTGCGTTTTTTTTTTTTAA
>NW_021154772.1:0-703 GCF_002837175.3 Physeter macrocephalus | reverse complement strand
TAGGGGAATCTGCTGGCTAGGAAGGCGCAGCAACATTGCAGTCTGGCTGGGCAGGTAGAAATATTCGTAGCACGCAGCTACACTCGCACGGGTGCGCACGCAGCAGTTACTCGTGTCTTTCAGGGGCGCAGCGCGCACCACCGACTCTGCCCGTCGGCACGTTTTGTTTTCCCGCGATGGCCAATTGCGGCGGTTTTCGTGGACTTGCACACAAGCGTTTCGATGCCGAGTGTCTGTGCGGCAGTCGTATGTGCGGGAAAAGAAGACGACATTTCGACAGAAAGGTGGGGGCGAGGAAAGAGGGAGACGGGGGGAAAAAAATGCGTCTGTGACGCTGCGTTGGAATGCAGCCCGTGCGCCCGAAGGGCTGCGCGTGGCTGTCTGTGCCGCCGCCGCTGTTGCCGAGTCCATCGGGGGTGCGCTGCAGCCTCGCGAGACACACGTCTCCGCCGCAGGCAGAATAGAAAGTGGCTTTCTCTTCCTCGCAGCGGCCATCTCTCGCCGCCACACCGTTTGTTGCAGCACTTCGGCGCCCGCGCGCGCGTGTATGTGTGTCTTTCATCCCTGCAGCCGATGAACGCCGAGCACTACCTTGGAGCCATCGCCTGTACTCGAAAGGACGGGAGCTGCACCTGGCGCACGACGAAGTACAGGTATCTCCTCCTCCTCTGCAGACGCCACCTCCAAAAACCACTTCTCTCGA
>NW_021154771.1:1899-2254 GCF_002837175.3 Physeter macrocephalus | reverse complement strand
TCCTTTTCAGGTATCATGCACTGTAATGCGGAGGTGGATAAAGCGCGTGACATTTGAAGAAATGATGTGCCTGGAGGCTCCGAAACAGTGAAGATGTCACGTCTTGTGATGCCGCGCTTCAGTTTAAGGAGACGTGGAACGTGGCTGTGAGTTTACGTGCACGAACCAAATGTTGAGGCGCGGGTGTGGGTGTTTACCTAATCCCAGGGGATCACAGTCAGAGAGAATATCCTGAGGAAGCTACAGAGGCTAGCACGAGCACGAAGGCATGCAGTCCTAGCGAGCAAAAGGTAGGCGCAAGGCACTCTACTTGTCCGTGGTGCCACCGGCGTACTCGCCGTGGGACTGTCCTGGC
>NW_021154771.1:0-706 GCF_002837175.3 Physeter macrocephalus | reverse complement strand
TGAAGAAAACATGTTCGCTTTGTCTGGATGTACAGTGACGACTTGGCATTGTTATGTCACTATAGGGTAATTGTGCAGCTGGAGCCAAACTAATTCTGGCGCATGATGGGGAGAGAGGTCTGATGAGATAACGGCTACGCATAGCGGGGCAGCATACGTTTCACGGTCGCTTTGGAAGTGAAACAACGAACCTGTTATACTCAAATTATGGTGGGGTGGTTCCAAGGTGGTTAGAGGATGTGGTTTTGAGTCGGCATCGAGGATAAGGCGTGTTTGGTAGAGGGATCGGTGTGTAACTTGGAGCTCTGAACATGTCGTCTCTGTTTGCGTTGTTATCGTGTGATCTGTCCAGCTGGCAAAAGCCTTCCTGGATTTGAGGGAGGCGTTAGCATAGGGCATGCTCACTGTGGGCAGTGTCGCGCGCGGTAACGCATAGTAATGACACGCGTGTAGACTGCACATCGGGGGGGCTCCTGTGTGTAAAGAAAGACTGAGTCACGCGTGAACTCTGCTGACCGATTACATGCACCTGAAACAACAGAGCGGCCACCATGCGCACCGTGTGAGCATGTGTGTGGCTGTCCACTCCAGGGACGGGTGGAGACTTCGTCGTCGCGTGACCGATCAGTATAACGCTAAGCGGTCTGATGGCAGAGAATGGGAGGATGTGTGGAATTGGGCATGGATGACTGTGTGGTATTTGCGC
>NW_021154770.1:1913-2254 GCF_002837175.3 Physeter macrocephalus | reverse complement strand
ATGTAGTCAACGTGTTCCTCTCGACCACATCCACGAAAAAGCACTCTTTTCCAGTAGCAGCATCCAGTAGCCTCCTGCGACACGTGGCCAGTGTCAGGAGATACACTAAAACTGAAATCACAGCGGTCGCGTCGTGGAACGTGCTAGGCAAACAGAACCGAGTACACATAATACGTTGCGTACAAAGGTCCGATCATTAGCTTGGCCCTACACGCCATGGCGTGGCCCCTTACCTCTGCCTGGGTTTCAGCCAACACAAAAAATGATTGAGACGAACCGGCACTCGAGGTTTGATTGGGCATTCTTATAGGACCTCACGCGCTGCAACACAGCAGTATTCG
>NW_021154770.1:0-1101 GCF_002837175.3 Physeter macrocephalus | reverse complement strand
CACATGCTCTATCTAGAGCAGACCATAGCCCTTGTGATTTGGCTGTTTACAGCATGCAAATACAAGTAGAAGATTCTCTAGATAGCGCGGTTACGCCCTTCAATCTTACAGGACTCTCATTTTGTTCTCCATACTTTCCCTGTATTGCTCCCAGAAGATACCCTCTAAAATCAGAGATGCCAGCCCAGCGGAGGCCGCTTTTGTAAAGGAGCACGCGCTGCTGTTACGCCCTGTAGCGATAAAAGCCACAGCTCTATTGCTTGGAGGTGTCTGAGGCGCACCTCACCAGACCACAGCACCAACGTTCGTGTCATCACGTTGTTAGATACACCCCCTAGAGTGCAGCAAACTAAGCTGCGACCTGTGAACCGAGTCTGCGTTTCACCGCATTAGCTTCCTACTCGGCCATATTTTTGTCATAGCATGTCCGCACAGCCCGTAAAGCGTACACTGAGTCAGAGCCCTCGGTGACGCCTACGCCTTGTGTATTACCTTAGATGGCAGCCTCCTCCGCGTAGCCCTCTGTGTGCTTCTGTTAACCTGTGGATCAGTGGAACCCGTGGCATGTGTCCGTCTTGCTGCAGCCGAAGGCTGCAACAAGCCAAGCAGGAACTAACGTACAAAAACGCCTGTTTCCCTTAACGTTCTCGACGTTCCAGTGTCACCAACCGGTGCGCCACCTGCAACTCTGCATCTTTGAAGGAAAGAAGCCATATACATTGGTAAACTGATCCTGATTGGTAACCACCGTCGTTTTACCCTCAGTATTGTAGGAGTTAACGTGAAGCAGCGGCGCCCGGACTCCCCTTCCTTGCAGGCCTGTCATCTTTCTTGGAAAATTCGAGATATCTCGAGCTGGTTTTGCGCGTCTTTTCCAGTTGTATGCACCAACGTATAAGCAATCTCAGCACCACGGCAATAAGGTGCTGAATCGGTTCAATGGAGTTGCGGCTGCAGTGGTAGTACGTACAGTAAAAACAAGTACAATAAGGACATATCTTCGTTGGCGTCTTCGGGCAGCGGAGTCGCTGCAGAGGAGGGGGCTACAAAGAAGCTGGCTTCTGAACCTCAAGCTACTTTCTGCGGCCAATTGCCCGACGA
>NW_021154769.1:2010-2254 GCF_002837175.3 Physeter macrocephalus | reverse complement strand
AAGAGAGAGTGGACCTGGGCGCGTTGCGCCTCCCTTCAATTTTCCCGCTTTTCTATCGAGGAAGGGAACAGCAGAAAAGAGGAGGCATTTTTTGGTTTGTCTCTACGAGGCAGCGAATTTCTGCGACCCGCGACATTCAGTCCAATTTCTTCCACCTATACCCACATATATACACAGATGTGTAACGCATAAAGTACGGATAATCACGTCTGTGTTCGTATGAGTGTGTGTGGAGAAATGTATC
>NW_021154769.1:0-280 GCF_002837175.3 Physeter macrocephalus | reverse complement strand
TGGTTTGAGTGTTGAGTGTTTTCGGTCGCTCCTGTGCAGTCACTGTGCGTGCTTTGCCAACTATGACGCCGCCTCCGCGCTGCAGCACCGGATACGCAGCAGCGTGGATACTTCACACACCGACGGAGTGTTGAGTGTTTTCGGTCGCTCCTGTGCAGTCACTGTGCGTGCTTTGCCAACTATGACGCCGCCTCCGCGCTGCAGCACCGGATACGCAGCAGCGTGGATACTTCACACACCGACGTCTCTCTGCAGAAGATGGTACTGACCTGCACACGCA
>NW_021154768.1:1964-2254 GCF_002837175.3 Physeter macrocephalus | reverse complement strand
ACGTGCTGCATGCTTTTTTGGTCGAGGCAGGGCACCCGATCTTTTTGTTCTGCGCAGATGCACACTCGGAATCCAGCAGTGTAAAGGACGAGCGTATCCGCATGCAAACAATCGAGGTATCTCGCTCTTTAGCGTACTGCGCTCGAATTTAAATAAATCGCAACCTCAAGTCGGCCTACTACGATCACGTCAGAGTTTCAAGACGTCGGAAACACTCTCTACGTATGCGGCACCGCTGCAGTTTTTGCGGGTTCTGCAGTGCAGGCGACTCCCAGCATAAAAATAACAAT
>NW_021154768.1:0-1173 GCF_002837175.3 Physeter macrocephalus | reverse complement strand
ATTTAGTTATACTCCAATGTGTATCCACAGGCAGATCAACAAAGTGTGTGAAACCGTCTGTGTGCCTGAGGTCGATCGTCGCACGTTCACTTGTGAAACTTAAGCTCGAACGTTTACTCGCTCCGTACGACCGGAACGTTTTCCCGTGGTCCACAGGGGTATTTAGGCCGTGCGGCCGGTCTAGACAATATTGAAGACTGAGCTACCCGGAAACGTGACACCGCATCTCATCAAAACGCACCCAAGAAACAGACGGCCGCTACCTATCAGCATGGTTAGTTTGGTACAAGAGGAGGACCACACTCCGGCAGAAATGTCCACAGGAAGTTTCGTAGAGGTACAGCCGTGTGTGTACGCAGCACTGAACAGAAAATCACACGGTGTAGGAGGCAACTGACAGGTCTGCCGAGTGCCTGCGTGGTTTGTCCGTTGAATTTTAGGAGATTTCAGTTCCATACTTGAGCCTGTTTTGTGATAGTGGACAGATAGTTTAGTGAATACGCTTGCAGAGTTGATGTGTCTGCCGTGGCTGTTAATCTTACATTAGAACGAAACTCTCTCAACTGGTTACACAGCAAGAGACCGACTTCCATGGACCCATATGTTAACGCAGTCGCACACGCAACGCCATAGCAGTCAGCAAGGGGCTGATTTGGAAGGACAACAGCGTCTACAGGACTGCTACGCTACGGGCTGGATAACGAAATGTTGTTCTCCGATGCAGGGCCACCTTAAGCTGGAGAACGTTACTTGTGTCTTTATTGCAGATACTGCGTGTCCAACAGACCTGAATGCGCGCCCTCAAC
This sequence comes from Physeter macrocephalus, assembly GCF_002837175.3. Lineage (NCBI taxonomy): Eukaryota > Metazoa > Chordata > Mammalia > Artiodactyla > Physeteridae > Physeter > Physeter macrocephalus. The sequence goes on along the minus strand of NW_021154768.1, from coordinate 367 downwards.
GCTGCCATGCAACAGAAGAGAATACCTCGTAACCTTTTGGAGTAGAGACACGTCGCAACATAACAACGCGCATACGTTTGTAGGTCCGATGCTCCCTGCTTGCTGTAGCTGCCCAAAACAACACCGGCACAGAACTCAATATAGAGAACAGCCTTCCGTAGACATTCACGTGAAGATTTAAGGGGCGGCGGCTCGCACGCCATCCAGTGTGAAAGCTTCTTTGGCAAAGTCTGGCTCCCCTACACATACACTTAGTTTAATATCTAGCAGCAACTGTCATACCCAGAGCTGCTGTCGATCCGTAAGCAGAAGTACTGTAAAGTTGAATGATTCATTGGTTGTTGCCCCCGGGGGGTAGGGTGGAGTT
>NW_021154767.1:1886-2254 GCF_002837175.3 Physeter macrocephalus | reverse complement strand
AACGTAGAGGTACTCCACTACATGCGTCTGATCTCTCAACTGACGCTGCCTCGAGTTGTTCTCCTTTGATGCTGCAACCAGCTTCCAACAGCTGCTTTTCCCGTACGCGTAGCATGTGCACTCGCGATTGGGTGTACACACACGTGCGCATAAGCACATTCGTATATCAGAACATACTCACAGGCTTACACACTCGCACATCAGAACATACTCAGATACAACCATGTATGAGTCCATATTCATATACACTCGTGGAATACAAACATATGTCATGTACCACATAAATTCATAAACAAGTGCTGTGTCTATAGCACGCACTGCTGCGCACACACCTTCGATGGTGACCTCAAGTTTCCCCGTTTCTTGGA
>NW_021154767.1:0-409 GCF_002837175.3 Physeter macrocephalus | reverse complement strand
GGCTCTTGCGTGTGACATGCTGCCGGGGCTGCTGCTGCAGCTGCTGCTTGGAAGGAGGCAGGGCGCTGCTGCCTTCAGCTGCGTGCCCTCGCTGCCGTCTGCGCGCAGCCGCAGGAATGCCGCTCTCCCCGTCTGATGCGCCAGCGCCAGCACTAGCAGCTGCGGCAGCTGCACCAGAAACGTCTGTTTTCTGTTCGACCGCGGGAGGGCTGCTGGTCTTGAGTCTGAGGCAGCGTGGAGACACACACGGCGTGTACAAGAGACGCACCCACAAATGACGAAGTGGTCGCCCTCTTGTCTACCCACGTCTCTCCGGCCACATACATCTTCACCGCCTTCCCTCCTCAAGACTACCACCAGACCCTGTACCGACGACCACGTGTAAAGTGACAAAGATACAAGGGCACAC
>NW_021154766.1:2039-2254 GCF_002837175.3 Physeter macrocephalus | reverse complement strand
AATCAACATTTCGGGATACACATCTGCCATGCACTCTCTACACCGAAGAGGTTCTGTCCCAAGATTTACCCCGTTTTCTCTAAAATACACAACCGCGGCCGTTCAGTCGAGCTTCACGTATACACAACCCTGGCCGTCCGCCTGCGCATCTGCGATCACTACACTTCTTAAACACGTAGTTTAAATCGCCCTTTTGCATCTTTCCACACTGAATG
>NW_021154766.1:0-181 GCF_002837175.3 Physeter macrocephalus | reverse complement strand
GTGTACAAGCAGGGGCACAGTGCCCACAGTATACAGTTACGAATATACTGATACATATTAGTATATATATATATACATATATATTCACACTACAAACAGTACACACACAACGTGCCCTTGTACTCTGGACACACCCACACAGACACAACGCCCACGGAACAGGAGCCCATGCACCCATGCA
>NW_021154764.1:2021-2254 GCF_002837175.3 Physeter macrocephalus | reverse complement strand
GTTGCTGAAAAAGAAGTACACCTGCTTCATACTTCTCAGTATGCCATTGAACATGTATTACCTTGGGCGAAATCTGAGATCGGGACCACCACACTTCGCCACATATGAGGAGAATGCGTCTGCACACCCAGTGCAACACAAAACGTTACCACAATGTTCGCCAGAAGGCGAACGTGACCCGGATCGCGGAAACAGGTCGCCTACCGACCCGTGCAATGCTGGGCTTTCTCCAT
>NW_021154764.1:0-1518 GCF_002837175.3 Physeter macrocephalus | reverse complement strand
AGAAGATCCACCCACCCGTCGTAGACTTCTGAAGGTACACGGAAGCAAGCCTCTGCTCCTCTCAAAACTTTTCGCGTACTCTCGGCTGCGTGCGTGCGACGTCTGCTGCGTCAGCTAGTCACATCACAGCCCACTACCGAGTACTTCCGCTTCGATCATGCGAGGCCGCGAAGCCTTTAGAGACTACAGCTACTGCAATCTGCCATGCTGAGCAACTGACACATTTCAATATTTCCTGATGACGCTCCTGCCCATGTGCAGTGTGTACAGTGTACGTCTTGCACTAAAATTAACTCTACGCATTCGTACAGAGAGGCACACCTGCGCAGAAACACAAGCAGGCCTCACAGATACACGAGACCGACCCTAAAAGTACTCCTACATTAGATGTTTGTTGAGCCCACACGTCACTACGTACCCTGGCGGTCCACACATACACAGGTGGCGTGCACATGCATACACAGTCACTTCCTCATCCGTTCGCAATCGGCGCATACATGTTTCTCTTTGAATGCACTTTTAGATTTTCCCCATGAAGCGATCCCGCAGCTGGATGCACACGGTAATAGAGAGATGCGGACACGTTCTGTGATACTCTCGTACACGTGCGTTCTGATTCGCTCTGCTCTATGCACGATGTGACAACCGACACGTACAGTATTGCGGAGAAACACCTACCCACGTGCAGATGTATTAAATCCCCATTTCTTCAGCATATTAATTTGTCTTTGCAGATAGAGGTTCATGCGGATAGACGTAGCGCGCGTCTGCATGTTCGTGACATTTTATGCGTTGAAAGTCACGCGTGTGAACACGGACATATACAAGACAGTAGTACTGATTTTGACGCACATCCTATACGTGTATGCACCATCGGCTATGGGATGCCCTCCCCTTGGAAGGCAGCTGCTCGCATATCTTCTTGCACAATCTGCTCATGCAATCGCACAGGTACAGACAGTTAAGTAACCACACTTATAAAAAGAAGACCACTAACCCCAACTGAGCCGCTAATGGATTAAACTTCAAACGTCCTGATGCTGCTGCTGACAAATTCTCGAAGACTACAAACTTGTGGCTACCAATGTGCAACTGCGGTCAACACTCACTTTTTGTGAACGCCCACACTAGCGACGTGCAGGCACATTTTCACATGTGGAAGTGCGCGTACACAGGAAAACATGTATAACCACTCTTTGACCGCCCTACGCGACCTCACTTTTTTCAAAAAGTGAAAAAATTTCACCAACGCTTGCGCGATGACTGGATATGTCTCCCATGTCACGCCGTGTGCCACATACACGCAACTCTTTATGTATATGTACTTTTCATCATCAATTCATCTGTACCTACCAGCGCAGGCCCTCCACACATACGAGCAGACATGACTAATTCCGTTTATTCATCGCGCCCGGTTTTGCAACATCCCGGCGTACAGACGTCCACCAGCACGATATGATTTATCCAACGAAAAGCATACACATCGACCTATATCCTCTTGTACGAGTCGTCTGTGTC